>NC_060276.1:14656451-14805212 GCF_021613505.1 Equus quagga
GGCAGCAGACAAAACTCTCTGTCTGCCATTAGCAGAGGGGCCACGCCCAGCATTCACGGCTCCGGCAGAGGCCGGGAGAGAAGCCCTGAGGGCGGGGCGACCCCCAGCTGCCGTTGCCCACCCCGTGAGGCTAGGGATTGCCGGAGATCTCAGAGAGGACCGGGGCCGGGGGAAGCTTCAAAGGCCGGTCCTGCGACCTGGAGGGGAAGCGCCGGAGTTCCGCCCGGGCAGCAGACAAAACTCTCTGTCTGCCATTAGCAGAGGGGCCACGCCCAGCATTCACGGCTCTGGGAGAGGCCGGGAGAGAATCCCAGAGGGCGGGGCGACCCCCAGCTGCCGTTGCCCGCCCCGTGGGACTAGGGATAGCTGGAGATCTCGGAGAGGACTGGGGCTGGGGGGAGTTCCAGAGACCCAGCTCCGTAGCCTAGGGGGAAACCCTACAGGCTCACAGCAGCCTTAGGGAAAGCCTCTGCACAGCACCAGTAGAAGGCACCCAGCCGCCAGCCACAAGGCTGGAAGACCCCAGGGCAAAAGCAGCATAGCTAGGTGAACTAACCACAGACTGTAGAAGATGCCAATAGCTCTCCTGCGACCCATAGAGGACAAGTGAGATTTTGTGGGTGCTGACAGCAACGGAGCGACAAATATAAGTGATCCCACCCCTGGCCGCTGGAAAAGTCCATAACACCGTTGCAGACCCCAAGGAGGGAGCACATCTAGGTGGGCTGCAACAGTAGGCACCAGCAGCCTGAAGCCCCCCTGTGACGGCCCCCACGGCAGAGGAGGGAATCCAAAGGACCACTGTGGCTACGAGGAGGGGCCCAGGCCCAGTTAGCAACTGCGGACAGGGTTCCTGGTTGGTGCAGTATAAACAGCTGCTCCCCCACCGCAGCAGCTGAAACAAGTGAAAGGAGCAACTAAACTCTATCTCCATGCGGAGGCACAAATCAACAACATCAAGCAATATGAAAAAATACATTAAATCTCCAGAACAGAAAGAAAGTAACAAATACACAGAAAACAATCCCAAAGAAAATGAGATATATAACCTAAATGATGATGACTTCAAAACAGCCATCATTAAAATACTCAATGAGTTAAGAGAGAATTCTGACTGACAACTCAACGAGTTCAGGAGCTATGTCACAAAAGAGTTTGATACGATAAAGAAGAACCAAACAGAAATATTGGAAATGAAGAACACAATAGAGGAGATTAAGAAAAATCTAGATGCTCTGAACAGTAGGGCCGATAATATGGAGGAAAGAATTAGCAATTTGGAAGATGGCAATATAGAATTGCTGCAGGCAGAGGAGGAGAGAGAAGCAAGACTAAAAAGAAATGGAGAAACTCTCCGAGAATTATCAGACACAATTAGGAGATGCAATGTAAGGATTATAGGTATACCAGAGGGAGAAGAGAAGGAGAAAGGGGCAGAAAGCCTATTCAAAGAAATAATGGCTGAGAACTTCCCAAATCTGCTGAGAGAGATGGATCTTCAGGTGACAGAAGCCAATAGATCTCCAAACTTTATCAATGCAAGAAGACCAACTCCACGGCATATAGTAGTGAAGCTAGCAAAAGTCAATGACAAGGAGAAAATACTAAGGACAGCCAGGCAAAAGAAACTAACCTACAAAGGAACCCCCATCAGGCTATCAGCAGATTTCTCAGCAGAAACTTTACAGGCTAGAAGAGAGTGGAATGATATATTCAAAAATCTGAAGGACAAAAATCTACAGCCGAGAATTCTCTACCCAGCGAAAATATCCTTCAAATACGATGGAGAAATAAAAACTTTCCAAGATAAACAAAAATTAAGGGAGTTCATTGCCACAAAACCTCCTCTACAGGAAATCCTCAGGAAAACCCTCATTCCTGAAAAATCCAAAAAAGGAAAGGGGCTACAAAACCAAGAGCAGAGGAGATAAGTAGAAGGACAACAACAGAGAGTAGCAGCTCTACATCAGAACAGATTAAACCATGGGACGAGAAACAAAGGAAATTGAAGAAAACCGGAAAACAAGACACAAAATGGTAGTGGTAGGCCCCCACATCTCAATAATCACTCTAAATGTAAATGGATTGAACTCCCCAATCAAAAGACACAGAGTGGCAGGATGGATCAAAGAACAAGATCCAACAATATGCTGCCTCCAGGAAACACACCTCAGCCCCAAAGACAAACACAGACTCAGAGTGAAGGGATGGAGAACAATACTCCAAGCTAATAATGAACAAAAGAAAGCAGGTGTCGCTATACTAATATCAGACAAGGTAGATTTCAAAGCAAAACAGATAAAGAAAGATAAAGAGGAACAGTATATAATGATAAAAGGGACTCTCCACCAAGAAGACATAACACTTATAAATATATACGCACCCAACACAGGAGCACCAAAATTTGTAAAGCAACTCTTAATAGAACTAAAAGAAGACATCAACAACAATACGATAATAGTAGGGGACCTCAACACACCATTAACACCAATGGACAGAACATCCAGACAGAAAATCAACAAGGAAATAATAGAATTAAATGAAAAATTAGACCAGATGGACTTAATAGATATATATAGAACACTTCATCCAAAAACAGCAGGTTACACATTCTTCTCAAGTGCACATGGAACATTCTCAAGGATTGACCATATTTTGGGAACCAAAGCAAACATCAATAAATACAAGAGAGTTGAAATAATATCAAGCATCTTTTCTGATCATAATGCTATTAAACTAGAAATCAACTACAAGAAAAAAGCAGAGAAAGGTGCAAAAATGTGGAGACTAAACAACACGCTTCTCAACAAACAATGGATCATTGAAGAAATTAAAGAAGAAATCAAATTTTATCTGGAGACTAATGAAAATGAGAACACGACATACCAAATTATTTGGGATGCAGCAAAAGCAGTCCTAAGAGGGAAATTCATCGCAATACAGGCTCACCTCACTAAACAAGAAAAAGCTCACATAAGCAACCTAAACGACACCTAACAGAACTAGAAGAAGAAGAACAAACAAAGCCCAGAGTCAGTAGAAGGAGGGAAATAATAAAAATTAGAGCAGAAATAAACGATATTGAAACAAAAAAGACAATAGAAAGGATCAATGAAACAAAGAGTTGGTTCTTCGAAAGAATTAACAAAATCGACAAACCCCTAGCCAGACTCACCAAGAAAAGAAGAGAGAAATCGCAAATTAATAAAATTAGGAATGACAGAGGAGAAATCACAACAGATACCAATGAAATATAAGAGATCATAAGAGAATACTATGAAAAACTATATGCCAACAAATTGCACAACCTGGAAGAAATGGACAAATTCCTAGACTCCTACAATCTCCCCAAACTGAATCAGGAAGAAATGGAGAATCCGAATAGGCCAATCACAAGTAAGGAAATAGAAACGGTAATCAAAAACCTCCCCAAAAATAAGAGTCCAGGACCAGACGGCTTCTCTGGAGAATTCTACCAAACATTCAAAGAAGACTTAATACCTATTCTCCTCAAACTGTTCCAGAAAATTGAGAAAGATGGAGAACTCCCTAACACATTCTATGAAGCCAACATCACTCTGATCCCCAAACCTGACAAGGACAACACAAAGAAGGAGAACTACAGGCCGATATCACTGATGAACATAGATGCAAAAATCCTCAACAAAATTCTGGCAAACTGAATACAGCAATACATCAAAAAGATTATACACCATGATCAAGTGGGATTTATACTAGGGACACAGGGATGGTTCAACATCCGCAAGTCAATCAACGTGATACACTACATCAACAAAATGAAAAACAAAAACCACATGATCATCTCAATAGATGCAGAGAAAGCATTTGACAAGATCCAACACCCATTTATGATAAAAAACCCTCAGTAAAATGGGTATAGAAGGAAAGTACCTCAACATAATAAAGGCCATATATGACAGACCCACAGCCAACATCATACTCAATGGACAAAAACTGAAAGCCATCCCTCTGAGGACAGGAACAAGACAAGGGTGCCCACTTTCACCACTCCTATTCAACATAGTACTGGAGGTGCTGGCCAGAGCAATTCGGCAGGAAAAAGAAATAAAAGGAATCCAAATAGGTAACGAAGAAGTAAAACTCTCGCTGTTTGTAGCGACATGATCTTATATATAGAAAACCCCAAAGAATCCATAGAAAAACTATTAGAAATAATCAACAACTACAGCAAAGTAGCAGGGTATAAAATTAACAAGCATAAATCAGTAGCATTTCTATACACTAACAATGAACTAACAGAAAAAGAACTCAAGAACTCAATCCCATTCACAATCGCAACGAAAAGAATAAAATACCTTGGGATAAACTTAACCAAGGAAGTGAAGGATCTATACAATGAAAACTACAAGACTTTCTTGAAAGAAATTGATGATGACATAAAGAGATGGAAAGACATTCCTTGCACATGGATTGGAAGACTAAACATAGTTAAAATGTCCATTCTACCTAAAGCAATCTACAGATTCAATGCTATCCCAATCAGAATCCCAAGAACATTCTTCACAGAAATTGAACAAACAATCCTAAAATTCATATGGGGCAACAAAAGACCCCGAATTGCTAAAGCAATCCTGAGCAAAAACAAAGCCGGCGGAATCACAATCCCCGATTTCAAAACATACTACAAAGCTACAGTGATCAAAACAGCATGGTACTGGTACAAAAACAGGTCCACAGATCAATGGAACAGAATTGAAAGCCCAGAGATGAAACCACATATCTATGGACAGCTAATCTTCGACAAAGGAGCAGAGGGCCTACAATGGAGAAAAGAAAGTCTCTTCAACAAATGGTGCTGGGAAAACTGGACAGCCACATGCAAAAGATTGAAAATTGACCATTCTTTTTCACCACACACCAAAATAAACTCAAAATGGATCAAAGACCTAAAGATTAGGCCTGAGACAATAAGTATTTTGGAAGAGAATATAGACAGTACACTCTTTGACATCAGTTTCAAAAGAATCTTTTCGGACACTGTAACTCCTCAGTTGAGGGAAACAATAGAAAGAATGGGACTTCATCAGACTAAAGAGCTTCTTCAAGGCAAGGGAAAACAGGATTGAAACAAGAAAACAGCCCACTAATTGGGAAAAAATATTTATATGCCACTTATCCGACAAAGGGTTAATCTCCATAATATACAAAGAACTCACACTGATTAGCAACAAAAAGACAAACAACCCGATCAAAAAATGGGCAGAGGACATGAACAGACATTTCTCAAAAGAAGATATGAATATGGCCAATAGACACATGAAAAGATGTTCATCATCGCTAATCATCAGGGAAATGCAAATCAAAACTACACTAAGATATCACCTTACACCCGTTAGATTGGCAAAAACATCCAAAACCAAGAGTGACAAATGTTGGAGAGGATGTGGAGAAAAAGGAACCCTCATACACTGTTGGTGGGAATGCAAACTGGTACAGCCACTATGGAAAACAGTATGGAGATTTCTCAAAAAGTTAAAAATAGAAATACCCTATGACCCAGCCATCCCATTACTGGGTATCTATCCTAAGAACCTGATATCAGAAATCTCAAGAGTCCGTTGCACCCCTATGTTCATCGCAGCATTATTTACAATAGCCAAGACATGGAACCAGCCTACATGCCCAGAAACTGATGAGTGGATAAAGAAGATGTGGTATATATACACAATGGAATACTACTCAGCCATAAAAAAAGACAAAATTGGCCCATTCGCAGCAACGTGGATGGACCTCGAGGGTATTATGTTAAGCGAAATAAGCCAGTCAGAGAAAGACGAACTGTATATGACTCCACTCATAGGTGGAAGTTAGTATATTGATAAGGAGATCTGATCGGTGGTTACCAGGGAAAAGGGGGGGTGGGGGGAGGGCACAGAGGGGGAAGTGGTGTACCCACAACATGACTAACAAAAATGTACAACTGAAATCTCACAAGGTTGTAATCTATCATAACATTAATAAAAAAAAAAAAAAAGAAAGACCACAATGAAAAAAAAGAAAAAAGTCACAGGTTGACAAAATGGACCAAAAAAGAAAGATCCAAATATATGATGTCTACAAGAGACATAACTTTGATTCAGAGAAATAAATAAGTTGAAAATAAAAGGACTGTATTATACTACATATAAATATAAATATCATGCAAACAGTAATGAAAAGAGAGCTAGAGTAGCTATATTTCTATCAGACAAAATAGACTTTAAGACAAAAAGGATTATGAGAGGCAAAGAAGGACATTTTATAACGATAAGAGGGTCAATCTATCAAGAATATACAACAATTATAAACATATACATACCTAACTGCAGAACCCCAAAATATATGAAGCAAAAACCGACAGAACAAAAGGAGAAATAGACAATTCAATACTAATAGTTGGAGACTTAAATACCCCCTTTCAATAATGGATAGAACAACTAAACAGGAGATCAGCAAGGAAACGGAAGACGTTAACAACACTATAAACATATTAGACCTAACAGACATCTACAGAACACATTCCCCTCAAGGGTACATGGAACATTCTCCAGGGTAGACCATATGTTAGGCCATAAAGCAAGTCTCAACAAATTTGAAAGATTTGAAATAAGACAAAGTATAATGTCATTGAAAGAAATTAAAGAAGACCAAATAAACAGAAAGACATCCTGTGCTCGTGCGCTGGAAGACTTACCACCGTTAAAATGGCAATATTCCCCAAACTGATCTATGGATTCCACGCCATCCCTAGCAAACTCCCAGGCAGCTTTGTGAAGAAATCGAAAAGCTCTTCCTAAAATTCATCAGGAAATACAAAATTCCAGAATAACCAAAACAATCTTGAAAAAGAACAAAGTTAGAGGTCTCACATTTTCTAACTTCAAAATTTATACTAAGCTACAGTAATCAAGACTCCGGGTACTGGCCTAAGGACAGACATACAGACTAATGGATTAGGATTGAGAGCCCAGAAATAAAATCAAAGATTTATGGTCATTTGAGTTTCAACAAGGGAGTCAATACAATTCAATTGGGGGAGAATATTCTTTTCAACAAATAACGTCAGGACAACTGGATATCCACGTACAAAAGAATGAAGTTGGACCCCTACTTCACACCATATACAAAAATGAACTCAAGATGGATAAACATCTAAATTTAAGATGTAAAACTATAAAACTATTACAAGAAATATGCACAAATTTTAGTGACCTTAGATTAGGCTTCTTAAATATGACACCTAAAGCACAAACAACCAAAGAAAAGATAAATAAATTGAATGTCATCAAAATTAAAAAGTTTTCAACTTCAAAGAAAACGATCGAGAAACTGAGACGACAATTCACAGAATGGAAGAAAATATTTATAAATCATATATCTTATAAGAATCTAGTAACCTGAATATATAAAGAGCTCCTACAATTCAACAATAAAAAGTAAAATAACCCCATTTAAAAATGGGCAAAGGATTTGAATTGATATATTTCCAAAGAAGATATGAAAATGGCCAATAAGCACATGAAAAGATGCTCAATACCATTAGCCATCAGGAAAATGCAAATTAAAATTACAATGAATTGTCACTTCACACTCACTAGGATGATTATAATCAAAAACAGAGATAATAACAAATGTTGGTTAGGGTGTGGAGAAGCTGGAACTCTCATACATTGCTGGTAGGAATGTAAAATGATGCAACCACTTTTGAAAACAGTCTGGCAGTTTCTCAAAATGGTAAACAGAATTATCATAAGACCCAGCAATTCCACTCTCAGGTATAAACCCAGTAGAATTGAAAGTATATGTTCACTCAAAACAGTATACACAAAAGTTCATAGCAGGGGCTAGCCTAGTGGCATAGTGGTTAAGTTCACGTGCTCCACTTTGGTGGCCCAGGGTTCACAGGTTTTGGATTCTGGGCATGGACCCAGCACTGCTTGTCAAGCCATGCTGTGGCGGCATCCCACATAAAATAGAGGAAGATTGGCACAGATGTTAGCTCAGCAACAATCTTCCTCAAGCAAAAAGAGGAAAATTGGCAACAGATATTAGCTCAGGGCCAATCATCTTGACAAAAATGTTCATAGCTGCTCTATTCACAATATCCAAAAGCTGAAACAGCCCAAATGATGAATAGACAAACAAAAAGTGGTAATCGATATAATGGAACATTATTCTATCATAAAAGTAATGAAGTACAAATACATGCTATAACATGGATGAACTTTCAAAACATTATGCTAAGTGAAAGAAGTCAGATGCAAGAGGTCACATTTTTTATGATTCAATTTATATGAAATTTCCAGCATAGTCAAGTCCATAGAGACAGAAAGTAGATTAGTAGATTAGCAGCTAAAAATTCCAATGATACTTTTCACAGAGATAGAAAAAAACAATCCTAAATTTCACATGGAACCACAAAAGACCCCCAATAACCAAAGCAATCCTGAGAAAGAAGAAGAAAGCTGGAGGCATCACATTCCTGATTTCAAACTATACTACAAAGCTAGAGAAATCAAAACAGTGATGGATGGTAACCAAACTTATTGTGGTGATCATTTTATAGTGCATACAAATATTGAATCATTATGTTGCACACCTGAAACTAATATAAGGTATATATGTCAATTATACCAAATAAAAAAATTAATAAAAAAGAAGGCACCAACCCTGCTGATACCTGGATATCCAATTTCTAGCCTCCAGATGTGTGAGACAATAAATACCTGTTGTTTAAAAAACCAGTATAGTACTGGGCATAAAAATAGACACATAGACCAATGGAACAGATTTGAAAGCCCAGAAACAAATCCTCACATATGTGGTCAACTAATATTTGACAAGGGAGCCAAGAATACTGAATGGGGAAAGGATAGTCTCTTCAATAAATGGTGTTGAGAAAACGATAATTACTTTAAGAATGAAATTGGACCCCTATCTTACATTACTCACAAAAATTAACTTGAAATGGATTAAAGACTTAAACATAAGACATGAAACCATAAAACTCCTAGAAGAAAACACAGGGGAAAAACTCCTTGACATTGATCTTCACGACAATTTTTTGAGTATGACACCAAAAACACAAGCAGCAAAGGCAAAAATTAATAAGTGGAACTACATCGAATTTAAAAGCTTCTATACAGCCAAAGAAATAATCAACAAAACGAAAAGGCAACCTACTGAATAGGAGAAAATATCTGTAAATCTTATAACTGATAAGGAGTTAATATCCAAAATATATGAAGTCATACAACTCAATAGCAAAAACAACCACCACAACAATCCGATTAACAAATGGGTAGAGGAACTGAAGACATACAGATGGCCAACAGGTACGTGAACAGGTGCTCAACATCACGAATCATCAGGGAAATGCAAACAAAACCATGAGATATCACCTTACACCTGTTAGAATGGCTATTCCCAAAAAGACAAGAAATAACAAGTGTTGCCGAGGATGTGGAAAAAAGGGAACCCTTGTACACTGTTGGTAAGAATGTAAATTGGTGCAGCACCTATAGAAAACAGTATGGAGGTTCCTCAAAAGATTAAAAATAGAACTACCATATGATCCAGCAAAACCAATTCTGGGTGTATATCCAAAGAAAATGAAAACAGGATCTCAAAGAGATATCTGCACTCCTGCGTTCATTGCAGCATTATTCACAACCTGCTCAAGGCCTCATAACTAGAAAAAGGCAGAATTGGGAAATGAAACCCTATGTATGTATAGAGTGAATGGCATGTGTGTGTGTCTGACTCTAAAGCCTGTGCTGGTAGCCTCTAAAGTTACCTCTCCGCTTCAATACATGGTTATGAATTATTGTTATTGTTGTTTACAATGAAATTATTTAAAAATAAGTAATACATGCATATGGTACACAATGCAAAAGGTGAAAAACCAAAAGTGAAAAGAAAGAGTGAAAAGTAGTCTGCTTCATACTCCTGTCACCCAGCCATCCAGTAACCCACCCAGGAGACAATCACTGTTAACAGTTGCTTTTCAAATTAGATTTTTTTTTTTATTTTTACAAAATTGTGGTTTGATACTACATCATTTCATAGCGCATGTTATTATGAATTTCGACTCTAATTTTTAAAACATTCTTCAAAATTGATCACATAGAAAACATAATAAAAACAGCTCATAGTGCATTGCAAATGCTAACACTTTTCAGACAATGATTGTTCAATTTGGCTAATCAAGATTATCAATATAGGGCCAGGCCCGTAGCCAAGTGGTTAAGTTCACGTGCTCCACTTCAGTGGCCCAGGGTTTCACCGGTTCGGATCCTGGGCACAGACATGGCACCACTCATCAGGTCACGTTGAGGCAGCATCCCACATGCCACAACTAGAAGGACCCGCAACTAAAATACACAACCATGTACTGGGGTGATTTGGGGAGAAAAAGCAGAAAAAGAAAAAAAAAACACTGGCAATGGTTGTTAGCTCAGGTGTCAATCTTAAAAAAAAGATTATTGATATAGTACATTCTAATCTTGCACTATTTCTATTTCAATGATGTAACTTATTTTTACCATAAGATAGAACATCTGTATAATGAAAAATGGGCCATTACTATTCACCTTAAGCCATGAAGACAGAGTTTTCAGGGCGATTTACATTTATTTCCTCTATAATGCCTAGCATAATGCCTTATATATAGTAAAAACAAAAACAAAAAAACCCACAATAAGTATGTTGAAGGAGTAACTAAATGATGCAGAGAATAGTAGATGGTTTATTGACTGATTCTTGCATGCAATATCCCTTGCATTACAATCCAGTATAACAACTTCGGCACAATGGCACTTTGTTACCAAATTTATTCAGTTTGAGATTCATCTAAGTCTTGAACTTGAAGCAACAAATACCTGAAATATTGTTAAAAGTATCTCCTTACATAAGTCTATTAAAGCCTTCACCTCAGGAAAGACCACCATTCTAGTTTCCCTGAAAAGAGTTATAAGAAAAGCAGATGGCCCTATTCAAGGTGATGAGAGGGAGGGGAGTGCATTGTCCTTATTTTAAATAAGTCAAAAATTCTGAGAGACATATATTTGATGTGCAAACTTACAATGTTCAATCCGTTCAATGACCTTAGCTTTTTCCCTAGAGTTTAGGGGAAAACAAGCCAAGTGTAGATAAAAGATGATGAGTCTACTGAACCTATCACTGCATTGCTTCACTCATGGCATTATGCTCCGTCATAGGGCACTTTTAAAGCATTGGCTCTCATTTTGTCACTAATCAATATATAATGTAATTGAATTTGCTATATATAACTTTCATTATAGGACCTCTTCCACCATTTTAACACAATTCTAGCATCAAGGACATGGGAATTTTGTAACAAATAGGAATTAAAGTATCACATAACGGTTAAGATATAATCCAACAAATACCATATGATTTCACTCATATGTGGAAATAAAAAAAACAATAACAATCACACAGATACAGAGAACAGATTAGTGGTTACCAGAGGGGAAGTGGGCAGGGAGGAGGACAAAAGGGGTAAAGGGACACATTTGTATGGTGACAGATGGAAACTAGACTTTTGGTGGTGAATACAATGTACTGTATATAGAAGTTGAAATATAATGATGTACACCTGAAATTTACATGTTATAAACTAATGTTACCTCAATAAAAATATATTACACAGAGAAAAAAGATATAATCTACTGCATTTTCCTTAAAAAAAAACAAAACTCCTGTCCTTCAGGACATACAAAGGTAAGAATTTTTAAAAATGAAACAGAGTATTGATGGAATTGTGTCCCTGAAAATTCAAATGTTGATGTCCTGCTCTCTAAGGTGATGGTATTTGGAGATGGGGCCTTTGGGAGGCGATCGGGTTTAGATGAGGTCATGAAGGTGGGCCTTCATGATGGGGTTAGTGTCCTTATAAGAAGAGATACCAGAGAATTCTCTCTCTCTCTCTCTCCGAGACACCAGAGAGTTCTCTCTCTCCTCTCTCTCTCCCTCTCTCTCTATTCGAGACACCAGAGAGTTCTCTCTCTCCTCTCTCTCTCCCTCTCTCTCTATTCGAGACACCAGAGAGTTCTCTCTCTCCTCTCTCTCTCTCTTCAAGACACCAGAGAGTTCTCTTCCTCTCCGAGACACCAGAGAGTTCTCTCTCTCCTCTCTCTCCCTCTCTCTCTATTCGAGACACCAGAGAGTGCTCTCTCTCCTCTCTCGTTCTCTCCCTACTATGTGAGGACACAGAAAGAAGGCTGCCATCATTAAGCCAGGAAGCGAGCTCTCACCAGGACCTGACCCTGTTGGTGCCCTGATCTCGAACTTCCCAGCCTCCAGAACTATGAGAAATAAATTTCTGTTGTTTAAGAGATGGAGTCTATAGTATTTCGTTATGGTAGCCCAAGCTGACTGAGACAAAACGTATCAAACAATTTGGAGATAAAACCCTAAGCAAGCCAGGACTTAATCAGCAAGGTACTGTGGGAAGAACACTGGACGGCATGCAGGGAATACATCCAGTTATGTATAGCCCGGGCTCCATTAATGACATCACATGTGACCTTGAACATGCTGCTCCCTGGTTTGGCCACCAGTTCTGCATCTCTATCATTAGGGGACTGAATGAGCTACTCTTTTTTTTTTTTTAATGGAAGATTAGCCCTGAGCTAACATCTGCCACCAATCCTCCTCTTTTTTCTGAGGAAGACTGGCCCTGAGCTAATATCCGTGCCTTCTCCGTCTACTTGATATGTGGGATGCCTGCCAGAGCATGGCTTGCCAAGCTGTGTGTAGGTCCGCACCTGGGATCTGAACTGGCAAACCCCAGGCCGCCAAAGCAGAACGTGCAAACTTAACCACTGTGTCACGGGGCCGGCCCCTGAATGAGCTCCTCTTAAGCCACTGAGCAGCAGCACTCCCACTCGCACTCTGACTCTGACCCCACCTTGGAACTGCAGTAACCAGGTAAGACAGGAAGGAATAACCGCTGAAGGCAGAGACGAGGCAAATAACACCAGGTGGTGCATAAACTGCCGCTCTAACAGGATACGCAATGCAAGATGAATAACTGAAATGAGCAGTTACGAAATCTGCCTCAGAAACAAAGATCAAAATGGAATAGTGCAGCAGCATCGTCTGCTCTCTGTGGTAGAGGTTAAGATGTACAAAAAGACGAAAAGAATGCAGACACAACAGACAGAGAATGCTACAGCTATAGAAAACACAGTGGTCATTCATCTCCTTTCTGCTCTTCATCACTGTATACAATGCTTTTTCCAAGATGAAGTATAAGAAAGGGTATAATTGCATAAAGAAAAGAGAAGGCGAGATACTAACCCAGGGCATAATAGTGCTGTCAGCAGAAAATTTGTATTCCAGTTAACACCTTTAAATGCTGAGGAAATAAAAGACAGAATAGTTACTGTAGCAATTTGATTTAGTCCCTTTTACAAATACTTAGAGTAACCAAGACACAATTACATTTTAATCAGTGGCCTAAAATCCCCCATGCGATTTTTAAATTTTCTATTTTACTGCCTTTTAATTTCTACATTTAACACAGCAGCTTACTAGAATAATAACAGTTGTCATACTTACTCTTATACATTTTAGCAGACACATATCCAGCAGGAGTTCCCAGAAGGACCCATAACACGATGGCACAGGTCATTAAAGCGCCTCGTTTGGAAGCGGAAAGAAAACCAAGGCAGGCCAGAACTGGAGGCACAAAAAAGACATATCAAACCTGTAACAATAATAGCCTCAAAAGCACAGAGAACTTGATAATAAGTGAAAGACACCTTTAATAAGACAGATTATATGAAAACGCACACAAAGATATTCTCTGATGTGGGTACTTAAGCAACACTGCAAATGAATGTTACTCACTTAGCTAATTGGCAATTTTTTCTTAATGCAAAGGTCTGATTTTCAATACAAGGCAAATGAAGTAAGTTTCTGAGTTGGATTTAGTCTTTAATTCCACTGTTTGAATCAAAATTAAACACAGTATCTCCCCCTTCCCTCCTCCAGTAGTCACTCCCGAAACAGCAAATCATTTTTCCCACAAAAATGTCCTTTAATGATGTACACCTGACATTTATAAAATGTTCTAAACCAACGTGACCTCAATTCAAAAAATTCCTTCTGTTTCCTTTTATTCAAGGAGAGGAATAAAACAAAGTGAGACTTGGTCTCAGGAAAATATAACCTTAAGAGCTGAATTTTGAAATTATCGTTGAGATCTGAAACACCTACTAAGCCATTTTTTTTACAGCAGCTTTCTGTGTGAAAAGCACTCCTCTGGCTATCAAAAACTGACAAGCTCCATTTTTGGTTTATAAATGAAGGCAGCCAGGGTTCATCAGGCATCATAAGCCTACGAAAGATGCCATTCTGTTTGTACATTTAAAGACCAGTACTGAGGCTTGCCATAGCCTTTCAAAATGCTAGTCTTTGAATTATGAACTCCCTTATCCCCTTAAAATGTGATTCTACCCACAGGCTGATTTTCAAGAAAGCATCTATTTTGCAAAGCAAGGAATATGTGTATTGGACATTACAATAAATTATTCAGAACCGAAGAAGCTATGAAAGATCCTTTATATAGGAACATATTCAGACTCGTATCCCTAATTTGAGAATACAGAAATGCAAGTACTAAAAAACACATTTCCTTAAACTTTAAGGTATAATTTTCAAAGTCCCTTTGTCCATATGAATCAAAGTTGACATATGTCGGCAGTTCACTAAGAATGTTTAAGATGACACGTATTGATCCAAGCCTACTCACATAAAGTAATGAACGTCATAATCAAAACTTGTATTCCTTGACCCAGGAAAACTGACAGCAACATTCCGTATCTTGGAGGTCTGAATACATCCCCATGAACCAGCTTCCAACCAAACTCATCCTGGGCCTCTTCCTGCATGTGAGAAAGTCTTTAATAAGCACACAAGTGACTATGACAGAAAGGTATAAGAGCTCAGAAAGTTAGACGAAACTGAACTTTCCTCTAAAGACAGACTAACTGGAAACCAACGGCTCATTTGGATATAGCAAGTCTCTGCAAGGTATGTGATCCTGCCATACAAATGATTCACCCCCTTACTCTAAGTTTTGCACCGGAGGGAGTGTGTTAATTATATAAAGCACACAACTGGCTTGATTTTCATGAAGAAAGCAAAATGATTTAACATACACAAGGAATTCAACCAATTTTATAGAAATTAAAAATTCGGCAAGGCACAAATGATTACAAGAGTCAAAACAAATAATTAGATAAAACTAAATTTAACCTAAATTATAGTATTTTGCAATGTTTGGTACATTTATCTCATATTCTGAATTAATGAAAATCTTAAATAATGATATTTTGAAAGCTCATAAACACATAAAAAAAAAATATAACCAAAGAGTTCACAACAAATAACTCTCTAATAAATTTACCTGTACTTTTAAAAAATCCACACAACTCTACACTTTCTGATATGGTATAATATGCAAAATTACTAGACACTGAAAATTGTATTCAAGTTGTTATACTCTAAGTAGAAATATAACATTGAGACCTGGGCAGAGTAGGCACTGAAATATTTGCTGAATCAAATATGTGCATTTTTACTTACGGAGGAAGTCATCTGATTATATCTGATAATATCTCTATAGAGAGTCCTTAATATGACCGTAGCCACCATTCCAGATAAGAAAAGAACAATAAAAAAGGAATTCATAATACTAGAAAATGTAAAGAAGAAAAAAGAGAAGTTAAATCTCAAGTTCTTTATTTGAACAGTAAAAAGAAAAGGTGTATACATATAAAAGAAAGACGTTCAAACAATCATTGTGCTGATGAGTTTTCTAAGGTTAAACTTAGATCAAAGACTGAATACACCAATATATTAAATGAACTTAAAGCTCTAGCACAAAAGTGTGTTACAAATAAGGCATCAGAAGCAACACCATTCTTAAGGTTACTTTAGAATTTTTTAAGAGTACATTCCCAAAAAGAAACCAGAAGTGAGTAAGATCAGCCACACAAACTTAGTTCCAGAGCATGGAACTGAGAATGTAAGTTCAGGAATCGAGGTTGAATTAACGGCTGACTGAATTCTCAGCTGGTGGATCAACGCTATAGTCTTTTCATCACTTTATGAGCTTCAGGGTAAAGACTCCATGGACCACTTACCTACCAGCTCTTACCTACTGTTTCTAAAACTAAAACATAAAAACTACCCCCAAATCAAAACTAATGCCTTCTGCCATCCCACCACCCAGCCAAACTCAGACACATCAAAAAAGTTTCACCAGAATCTATGAAAAGACCGGCAGTATTTCAGAAGGTGCCAATAAGATGATCGATGTCTAAAATGTTCGTTAAATTTCATAAGTAAATTAGCTCATGACAGAAACTTTTAAAGTACACTTATTGTTACATTATAAACATTAATACTACTAGAGGTTAGCCCGAAATCTATCTGGAGGCCCTTCACTTTTACAACCCCTTTGGAGAAACTATTTAAATAAATTTCATCTGAAGGGAGTTCGGGGCCAGGGGGGCGGGGGGGGGGGGGGGGGGGGGGGGAAAAAAGGGGCCCGGGCCTTTTACCCAAACAGAAGACTGTCTGGAAAAGCTACCACATGATAATAATAATAATGAGGAAGAGGATGAGGAATAAGGGTAGAAATAGGAGGAGGAGCAGGGGATGCTATTTTCATTTTCAAGGCAGTGGCAGTATGAGGAAAATCATCATCTCAACACCATACTCATAGTATCACACCTTTCCCTACTTCCATTTTTACATTTATAGTCTTCTTCCACCCAAAATTGCTTTATTACAAGATAGGAGGATAACGGGACAAAATACTATATATACACATTCATCTCTTTTTCATCAGCTTCTCTGATCAGTCTCCTAAGCTACTAATTTAACATCCTACTCCCACTCTCAGCGCCAATCATTACATTCGCAGCTGGTCTATCCCTCAGTTCCATGTCGAAACTGCTCCTGCCATAGTCACGAAGGGCTTCTAACTCTGTGGGTTAATCCTGCTGAAGATTCCTGAGGAATCAAGTCCTTTTACTCCGAATCCACTAGAATGTAAGCTTCATGTGAGCAGAAGCCTGTCTACCTGATTCATCACTGCATCTCGGAGGCTACTGCAGCGCTTGGCGTCATAATAGGGACTTAAAAACCTGTAGAAAGGACGGTCCGTCACTCACAGACGTTATCTCTACACAGTCCTCTCCTTTATATGACCAGCTTGATTAAATGGCCACTTGAAATATTTTGGTCTCTCATACGTAATCCTTTCACCTTTCTCCTTGCTCTCTTCCCAGTCTTCCGTGACACCCTGAGCTTCCTCCACCCCAGCTGGTTACTGCTTTTCCTACTCTCTAGTTTTCGCGAACTTTCTGAACGCACAAACAGAAGTTTCTATTCTGTTTTCCTCTCCTCTCTTGTGTAGTGTCCACTTCCACAGTTATATCCCGCTGACTTCCCACCCCAATCTTCTTTGCAAGCGAACAGAGTATCTCTACGACTCTCAGGCTTCTCTTTCCCTTCAGTATAAACATGAGTATATTTAAAACACACTTTAATTTTTTCTTTTTCTTTGTGTACGTGGAGAGGTGGAGGAGAGGAAGGAGAAGGGAGATTAGCCACAGAGAAGAAAAAATGTCACTCAAGATAATCTCTGGTGACAAAATATTTTAAAAATATATACGTATATAAAATATATATGTACATGTATATATATTTACAAATATATATATATGTTTGTGTGTATATATATATTGGCCACCCTGAAGCTACTTACTCTCTATTTCATAAAGTGCTTACCTAAACCACTGAATGTTGGTATGAGGCATGGACTCCAAAATATAATCCCATCTAGAAGCCCACTTGACTCTTTTGTTTTCCTAAAACAAAAATATAAAATCATATGACCACATTTTAACTGACCCTTTACTGGTTATAATCCTAAAACAGACAGAAAGTTATTCTGCTTGTACTTTCTCCATTTCTTTACTGCTAACTCCACAGAATCACGAGATCCACCCTGACATTTTTGCCTTATTTTATTTACTGACATTCTTCCTTGTTTCAGAAAGGGACTAGGAAGAAAATAATTTTAGCTTACTACTGTTCACCAGAAATAGCACTTTTTGGCTACTATTTTTCTGTAACGATAAATCCACCCCATACTTCATTTCCGTTTGTCCAGATCCCATTTTCATCTTAATTGCAACTTCATATCATACTTTCAAAAGTATACAAAGATATATATAACGAGAGTCACTATAGTTTTCTTTGTAAATTTAAAAACCTAGAAACAGGGGTCGGCCCCGTGGCTGAGTGGTTAGGTTTGTGCGCTCTGCTTCGGCGGCGCAGGGTTTCGCTGGTTGGGATCCTGGGCACGGACATGGCACTGCTCATCAGGCCACACTGAGGTGGTGTCCCACATGCCACAACTAGAAGGACCTGCAACTAAAATATACGACTATGTACTGGGGGGATTTGGGGAGAAAAAGGAAAAAATAAATAAATAAAAATAAAAAATAAATAAAAACCTAGAAACAACCAAAAATGTCTGTCAGAATGGGAATAAACTATGGTAATCCATGCTAAGAAATACGATGTAACTATTAAAAAGAATTAAGTGATATGTATATGAATTATTCTATATATATGTATTTGAAACTGCATTAAGTGAAAAAAGAAAGGTGAAAAGTACATATAGCAAAATTCCATTTTCCCCCTCAAAAATAATATACATATCTTGTAGATGGAAACATTTTTCTGGAATAAATAAAAAATAATGGTTATACTTTTGCAGGGAGAGACTAGAAATGTGGGGGTATTAAGGGAAGGGAGAATTTTACTTATACTTTTTCTATATGATTTGAAGTCTTCACCATATGCAAGTATTATCAATTTTATTTTTTAAATTGAACTAAAAGAAAACTTGCTTCACTGAAACCCACCAGGCTCCACCTCCTGCAAATAGGTTTATTATTAGAGTATTTTGTTTAATTATAAAACACTGCTCAACTAAAGTCATCATTTCTTATTGAATACTCTAATATTTTACATATTTGGTTGTTCAATATTTTGAGATGTTGTAGCAACAAGTTCATAAAAGATGTTTTGTTTTTAAATATTGTTTTCAGAACTGAAGCAAACACAAGAAAATGCAATTACCAATCAAGCTGTTTCTGCTGACGTGTGATCAAACACAAACTGTCGATAGCTTCTGACAAAATATCCCCACTAGATGAAGGTCCTAACTGGTAATCCCCAGTAAACGTGGGAAGCATTAATACAGTGTTATCACCCCTCAAATCAGTAACATGCTTTCAGCAAAAGGAAAGCACTGGTGCAGACTGACCAAGTTATGTTTGAAATGACTTATCATTTAAAACTGGGTAATTAGGTGTCTTTTCTGAAGTTTGGCGGTGGAGTATGAAGAAAGTCAATGTACACTGCTTTTTTTTTTAAATGCCCAAACGATAGATTTTAATTAAAATGGGTTTTAAGCCACCTGTGGATTTTAGTGCCAACCTGATGACCAGGTGCTCACGGTTAATATTACCAGTGACAGGGCAGATTGACATCACATGCCTCCTGACATGAGCTATCAAGTCTGCAGTATTCCTGCCAAGAATGTACGGCCTGGGCCTGGTCATGAAAACCATCAGACAGATCCTGGTCGTCCTACACAACGTAAGACGTGTACTCTTGGAAAATTTCAAGGATGTGGAAAACAGGGAAAGACTAAAGAATTGGTAAAGATTGGAGGAGGCTAAAAACTAAACACAACACGTAATCCTGGATAGGATCGAGAAGCAGAAAACGTGACATTGTTGGCCAGCTGGTGAAATTTGATGGATAGATAGGGATTGGATGGTAATGTGATACGAATATTGATTCCTAATTTGGAGGGTTGTATGGTAGTGATCCAGGAAAGTGAGCTCGTTTCATAGAAAGACACTCTGGAGTGTTTAGGGGTGATGAAACATCTATCTAGCTCTCAAAAGATTCAGAGAAAGGGGCTAGCCTGGTGACATAATGGTTAAGTCTGCATGTTCCACTTCAGCAGACCAGAGTTCACAGGTTCAGATCCTGTGCACGGACCTATACACCACTCATCAACCATGCTGTGGCGGGATCCCATATACAAAACAGAGGAAGACTGGCACAGATGTTAGCTCAGGGCCAATCTTCTTCACCAGAAAAAAAAAGTTTCAGACGCCAGCCCCGTGGCTGAGTGGTTGGGTTTGCGTGCTCCGCTTCGGCAGCCTGAGGTTCACCAGTTTGGATCCTGGGCGCGGACCTGCACACCGCTCATCAAGCCACACTGTAGCACCGTCCCACACTAGAAGGACTTACCACTCAGATATACGACTATGTACTGGGGTTTTGGGGAGAAAAAAAAGAAAAAAGAGGAAGATTGGCAACAGATGTTAGCTCAGGGCCAATCTTCCTCACGCACACAAAAAAAAAGATTCAGAGGAAGACTAATGATAATGAGCACACACAGAGAAGAGCGAACATGGAGTAAATGAGGTAAAATGTTAACAATTGGGGCATCTGGTTAAAGGGACTACAGGAATGCTTTGTATTGTTCTGGCAATTCTTCTGTAGTCTGAAATTGTTTCAAAATAAATTATTTTTAAAAACCTATAAGAAAATCAGAATTTATAGAACTGACAGATCCAGGGGTAAGTATTCACTGCATGAAAGGATTTATCTTAGCCATTCCATTAAAATATTGTTCCTATAATAAAATGTGACTTAATTTATCAAAATTGGAATTACATGCATCTCTTCACCAGCCTATCCATTGCCTTAAGCAAGTTAACTCATATCAAGTCTTTAAAAAAGGAGAGACACTTTCAAATATGCACTATGAAGTTTGGAGTTTAAATACAAGGAGAGCCTAGAAAATCTGCAGTTGTTAAACCAACTCATTTTTGCACCAAACACTGCCACCTGCTGGAAATAATAGACCACAACACACATTATTCTTCCATAAGAAAGGAGCAAATTATTAAAATCCTAAGGCACGTTTGAGAACAAAATGACAAATGCAAAAAGATAACTAAGCAGTGGAACCTATTTTTTTATCCATTTAAAATTAATAAATGAATCTGCATCTTTACATGCCAGAGTTTCCAAATCTTTCAGAAGGCATAGCAATTCTCACAATCAGACGAGGTGAACAGGTCTTTAATGTTGTTTATAACGGAGGCACAAGCAGCAGAGGTAGAAACAAAGATGAGACTTCTTGATTCATGACACAGCACCCCATCATGGGTCTCAGTCAGTAAAAACGCATGCAGGGACTCAAAGAATCACGCTGGCAGGCAACTAGACCTTCTTCTAGGCCAGATGTTTTCAGCAGGGAGAGCAGCACCCCCTACGGGGCATAATGAAAATGTGTGAGGATGCCACTGATAGTAAGCAGCATAGGAGAACGCCAGATGCCCGGCAGCACAGTGAGACCCGAACAATGAAGAATTGAGAAGAACTTCCAAATGCCCCATCCAACATTAGTGTGAGTGGAAAACTGCTTACGATTATCTGCACCGAGATTCTATCTCCATTTTACAGATAAACATAAAGTATTTTTATATGTCTTTAATATACATTGATTTTTTTTTTCCGGGCATGCAACTACCAAGTAAATTGAGGGGAAATGGTACCATGTTTGGTTTGAAACTACCAAAATTGATCAACATTTTGGAAAATCATGGCATCATTTGGAAAGATGTGACCTACAGTGTACAATATTCGTATATTCATCTGCATTCACAGCTGTCACACTTACAGTGATTATACACCAGGTGCATGCATCTTACAGTGACTGAAATATATACTGAAATACGTATTATTTTATTACAAGTCACTTTCTTTTCACTTATCCTTTATAGTATAGCTAGGGTGTTATATTGACATGTATTGACAAGTTTAATTATGTGGTATCTATTAATATAATTTTACAATAGTAAAGGGAGAGTTATCAAACATGTTATTAAAAGAGGACATCAATCCGATAGGGTTAAGAACTATTGTCCAGCTCAACTCCCTCGTTTTATTATAGGGAAACTGAGGTCCAGAGAAGAAAGTGAACTTGTTCAGGGTCACAGCATGAGTTTGAAGCAAGCCAGCACTAAAATTTGCTGATTCTCAATTCAGTTATTGGCCTATGCTGCCTGAAAATCAGAAATACATTTGGGGGAAAAAGGCAACGCTATAAATGTGGCTAGGGTCCCAGGCTAGCCCACAAATAAAGCTTATATAACTCCAAAACATAGCTAAAAGAAACGTGATTAGAATGAAACCAAAAAAACTTTTGCTTGGTAGTATAAAAAGAGTACATTTCTAGAGTAAAAGTATTGTGACTAGAAATACCTTTGCCTGGCATTTAAGGCCATTCAAAATCTGTCTCAAATCTCTCTCTCTAACCTTTCTACCAATACTACGTAAACAGTTAAAGTCCAGGGTGTGAGACTGAATCTTTTGGGCCTGTACATACCCCAGCACCTAAAACCTGGCACATAGAGTACATTTGTTGCCTGTTGATTAATGAATAAACAAATGAAAAATGTTTGTCTCAAATGGACGAGTTTATTTACTATTCCCCATATATACCATGTACATTCTTACCTCGAAAGCCCTACCCCCAGCTCTCCAAATTCCTAAAATCTGGGTCTCTTAACTCAGTCCATTGGCCTTCCCACAATGCCTCACACACCTCTGTCCCTTCTATCCAAATCATACTCAGCATCCTTCGAGGCCCAGCTCAAGGCCCTTCTCTTATAAAGCCTTTTGGGCCAATTTGCCCACCCTAATTCCCTCCCATTCTAAACTGACACCATGTAATAAAGAGGCTGCATTGAGAGCCTGCATCCTCTAGTCAAACTAATCTGGGATTATAATCCTTTACATCTGTGACCTTGGGCAAGCGACTTTACCTCTATGAGTCTGCTTTATTTTCTACAAAATGGAGATTTAAAATAGTACCTGCCTTCAGGACTATTGTGAGAACTAAAGTTGAACTAGGTACTTTATAAAAATTCCCATGCTGGGCACATAACAGGCACTCAATAAATATTTGATATATAAATGAATGAACAGAAGGTCATCACTCAAATAGTAATCTTTATGAGCCATCCTTCAATAACTTCTGGATAAATCTGCTGTATAAACTCCAAACTTTATAACCATTTAGGAACATGAATCATTTTCTGAAAACATAAAGTGCACATGATGCTTAATTAAATAGCAAAAAGACAAAACTGTTTAAACTAAAAATTCTTATATTGCCTCTGAACCTTTCTGACGGCAGCTGCCTGACCAGGGGCTCAGGCCCACAACTCAGCTAATGACCACAGGCTCCGCAGCCAACAGCAGTTTGCAGGTGGCTGCGCTAAGATGGTAGAGGCGGCCCAGGAGGATGGAGGTTGGCCGAGGAGCTGCTGCAGCTGCATGGCACTGACATCTGTAACTAATTTGACGTGTGCACGGAATTTGGCTTCCTGTCCGTGTCCCACTGCCCCATCCCTGTGTCAGGATTGCGCCTGCTTCTCCCCATGACCCTAAGAACACCTTTGTGCCAAAGATACATGGAAGGTTTCCATAGTCTGCAGGAGAGTGACACCGTGTAGCTCACCCAGCAAAAGGCCTGGAATCAATCCATGTCACGGGACTTGGTGGGATTTCCTGTATTGAGAGTGAGAATCAACAAAATGGGGGAAACACGTAGAAGCACACACCAAAGCAGACAGTCCCTGCAAATGGGAAGGTCTAGATCTTTGCCAAGATGGCAGCCACTGGTCACGTGCAGCTATTCAGCACTTGAAATGTGGCTGGTCCTAAGTGAGATGGGCTGTAGGTGTAAAATACACACCGGATTTCAAAGACTTGATACAAGAAAAAATATATAAGATATTTCTTTACCAAAAAAGTGCTCTATAAACACTGTGTTCTAGTTAATAAATTTGTTTCTCACAGGGGTATGGGTTAGCAGTTCTGACACTACTTTACATTATGCTGGGGTTGAACAAATCAGTCAATATATCGTAGATGATGGGAGCCAGGTTTCTCACTGTCAGGGAAAAAAGTTACAAATAAGCAAGGGGAGAGGGCTAGCACGAACACTGGGGTGCTGGATGACAGAGACAGCAATATGAACTCATATTCATTTATTTCCTTATCCACTTGTTTATGTCTGTATTTTCCCACGTGCAATTAGCAAGTAATCTGTGGGGTGATACTTTGCCACTGGGAAAATAACCAGTTTCCCCCACACTCATGTACCTACAATTTTAACATTCATTGATAATATTGACCTGAACCAACTATTTACTTGGAGGGTGAAAAAATAGTGATTTTCAAATTCTGTCATGCCCACTGAAGCAATTCAATAAACGACGATGAGGTACCCAGCTGGTTGACAAAATTTTCATAACCCATATTGTAGATTAAGTTATTTTATAGTTACAGTTACCAATATATGAAGCCTTGCTTCTCATTTGTTCATGAAAGTTCAGACTATATTATGGGTTCAATAGGATCTTGTAAATTACTCTAAGACACAGCAACAATGTACACCTGGGATGCCCAAAGTAGGCTCCACAGTGAGACAGAAATGTTACTCCAGAAGAGAACACCATAGTCAAGCACGGTTGTAAAATGCTGAGTTAGACTCAGTCAAAAGGTTTCTTTATTAGGATACTTTTAAATAGTTTACTAACGTGCAAACGTGCATTGTGGAGCTGAGAAAGGAGGCAGGAGAAAGTAGCATTTTCCAAACTTATTTGACTAGTGTTCTCTAGGGAATGCAGTTTAGGAAATGTTAACGTGTACCATTATAACTGGGTTAAAAAAGCATTTTCAACCCAAGACAGAAAATGAAGAAACAGCATCATCAGAGATATACATCACCACTCTTCCTTACACCCTCCCCCCGCAACTACGACAGCAACTTTGTGCTGTTCAGATGAAGAATATTGTGGCTTGGCGCATTCTCACTGCATAATTCCACTCTGCATACACGAGCTACTATCGTGAAGACATCTGTAAATCAAGTGCTCCTGTATCTGAGACAAGGAATAGGAAACCTTGTGTGACTACTATGGGTTAGGCACTGTGCTTAAAGATTTTATATTAGCTCGTTTATCTCTGATAGCAATCACACGAGGTGACATCCCCATTTTACAGATAAGGAAATTCAGGCTCAAAGTAACTTGTCCAAGTTCACACAGGTAGCAAAGGTCAAGCCAGGATTCAAACTCAGATATATATGTGTGGTTCTTTCCATTGTACCGCTTCTGGAAGCCAAGGGTCTTCTAAGCACCCTAAATGAGTTTCAATGGGAAAGGGAAATTGCGGCTTCTAGAATAGCTTCCAGGATTCAGACCAGACTGTCGAGGAACAAGGGGTTGAGACCTAGCCCAACTAAGGCGAGTCCCCACATTCCCCCACTCGGTGTGGCTGCATCTGAACTCGTGCCTCAGCTCCTTTGGCAGCCACAGTTACTTCCTGACAGGCAGACACACCACTAATGCCATACTCTGTAGGCTCCTGGTATGAATCTGAACTTCAATTTAGATCTGCTTTCTCTTGGCTTTTACTGTAAACATAAGAGTTCCTACATGTAAATTTTAATAGCCAACTGACAAGTGATGAAAAACATAGAAAGGCTTCAGCTCTTCGGTCAACTTCTGATAAAAGCTTAGACTTTGAATAGTATTCTCAATCATTAGGGAAAGGTTATTTTAATTTCTTCAGGGTATATTTCATTCCTTTCCCCAAATTACACTTCTGCATTTCATACAGAGATTAGAGTACTGGACTATACTTATTGGACTAGTAAATTGCCTGTTTTCACCAATTGTACTTTGGGGAAACTGCAGGATGTAGGACCAAGTAATCCTGACCTCTAGCTGAATGATTCAAAGCACACACATACATTTCTAACATAAACGTTTCTCATTTTCTTTACAGTAACTCTGTAGGCAGAAAATATAATAGACCTTTAATAGAAACAACCAGAATAGTATAGTGGAAAAACTATGAGTTTGGGGGCCAAACAGTCCTGAGTTTGAATATCACTTCCACCTCCTGCTAGCAATGATCCTGAGAAAATTACCACAGCTTGCTGGGCTTCAGTCCCCTCATTTATAAAATGGAGATAACCACTATAGGTGACACATAAGGACAAAAGCAAGGCATCCCCAATCTGGAATTGCTTTCAGAATGAGATTAGGAAGAATCCTGTTATGATGGCTGTCAGGCCCTCTATAGAAATGATACAAACCAAGCACAATTTGTAAACGTTTGAAGAAATTTGAGACCTAATCCCAAATAAGGTGATTAGGGTGTGGTCTCAGGAAAGCATATCTAAAGCCATAAGAAATTAGCCTTATACAAAATCAAGTATATAATCAAAGCTGAATCAAAAATATGATTTATAGTCTTAAAAAACCTTAAAAGAAAATTACATAGATCTACACAGTCATAAAAAGTTTTCCCTATGAAAGGAAAGTCCCAAAGTTACTCTTTTGGTGAAGTACCTCTAACACTGTCCAGGGCTAAGAGTGCCTACCCATGAATAGAAACATCTGCTCCATGGGTAAGCATAGCATTAGAGTGCCATGAATATCATCTTTCAATACCTCACCTCCCTTCGCTCTGGTGTCCTATGCTTACCAAGAAACTTTCTATTTATTCTGTTCTATTTATATCTGCTTTCTTATACATCTTTATTACAGGCAGATGTGCTAACCAGCTAACATGAATGGTGTTGTCTACTAGGCATTTATATCTCTCCATTTACATTAATACATTGGTATTCTGGTTTACACATTGGACCCTTAGGAGTTTGCCTAGTATAAACCTATCTCCTTTTGGTACACTCACAAAATTAAAATTCTGAAGCATGACTTTAAAGGATTAACAAAAACCTAGTATTGCTGAGTGTATGAGGAAACAGCAGATCCTCAGTCTTCGCAATTTTTTTGGAAAAGAATTTGGCAAGGTGTTTTCAAAATGTGTACACTCTTGGGGCCGGCCCCGTGGCTGAGTGGTTAAGTTCACACGTGCCGCTTCAGCAGCCCAAGGTTTCGCCAGTTTGGATCTGGGGCGCAGACCTAGCACCGCTCACCAAGCCATGCTGAGGCAGCGTCCCACATGGCAGAACCAGAAGGACCTACAACTAGAATATACAACTAGGTACTGGGGGGCTTTGGGGAGAAGAAGAAAAACAAAGAAGATTGGGAATGGGTATTAGGACAGGTGCCAATCTTTAAAAAATAAGAATGTGTACACTCTTTTACCTAAACAGTCCTACTTCTAGGAATTTAACTCCAGGAGATAATCACATAAGTAAAAAAGTAAGGATGTTCTTTAAAGCTTTGTTTACAATAATTAAAAATTAGACATTTGGGGGTGGGCGGAGCAAAATGGCGGGGTGAGCTGACCCGGGATTCCCTCCCCTCCAAAATACAACAAAAGATTGGAAGAACTGAATTTCAGAGAATAAACATAATGCTAGCTCGTTAGAGACCTACAATACCAAGAAGGTGGAGATCATAAACCTAGCTTTACCCCTTCGGAGGCGCTGGAACGGTAGAGAGTACATCGCTCCCTCCCCTAGAGTCTGCGATGGCTGCGGCAAGGGTCGGGAAGGAGCGGGGGAGGGGCCACGCGACCGGGGGATCATCCAGGACTCCTGCCGCTGATTCAGTGGAGACCCACTGACGGGGGGAAGCTTCCGTCCGCGGGGACCCTATAAATCAAGGGCCTTGGGAGACCAGAGAACAGAACTGATCTGAATCCAGACCGGCGCGTGTGAGTAACAGCCCCTCCCCCCCAGCAAAGCCAGTGGGCGCAGCCATCTTGCCCCAAGGCGGAGAGCTAACACGCCGCTCTCGACCCCCATCTAGTGGCGACAGGCTGTAACTGCAACTGAATTCTACCACCATGAGAAAAAACCACTCCTCTACCATCCAGCAATTTATAAAAGCCCCAGATCAGAAGGAAAACAATAAAAACACAGAATTAAGTCCTGAGGACTTGGAATTAGGTAAACTAAGTGATAATGAATTCAGAGCAGCTATAATCAAAAAACTCAATGAGGTAGAGAGAAAGATAGAGAAACAAGCCGAGTTCTGTAGTTACTTCACAAAAGAGATTGAAATCATAAAGAAGAATCAAACAGAATTACTTGAGATGAAAAACACAATGGACCGGATAAAACAGAATATGGATTCCCTGAATGCCCGTGTAGACAACCTAGAGCAGCAAATCAGCATAATCGAGGACAGACAGGCTGAATGGCACCAGACAGAGGAAGAAAGAGAACTAAGAATTTAAAAAAATGAGGAAAATCTCTGAGAGATAATGGATTCAATGAGTAGTAAGAACATAAGGATCATAGGAATTCCCGAGAATATGGAAAAGGAAAATGGAGCAGAAAGTGTGCTTAACGAAATTATTGAAGAGAACTTCCCAAATCTAGGGATCAATGGAGAAATGTGTGTAGAGGAGGGTTTTAGATCTCCTAGATTTGTCAATGTAAAAAGACCTACTGCAAGGCACATAGTAGTAAAGTTGGCAAAAAGGAACGATAAGGAAAGAATACTCAGGGAAGTAAGAAAAAAAAAGAGAATAACCTATAAAGGAGCCCCTATCAGACTGTCAGCAGATTTCTCTACAGAAACCCTACAAGCTAGGAGAGAATGGAGTGATATATTCAAAGCTTTAAAGGATAAAAACCTTCAGCCAAGAATACTCTATCCAGCAAGAATTTCCTTCAGATATGAGGGAGAAATTAAATCTTTTCCAGACAAACAAAAGTTAAGGGAATTTGTAACTAAAAGCCCTCCATTACAAGAAATCCTCAAGAAGGCTCTCATACTTGAAAAAAGAAAAAAGGGAGAAAGGGGACACAATCCACAGACTAGGGAGACCGATGGATAGAACCAGAACAGGATAGCAAATATTCAACTATAGCATTAGGGTAAAAATAAGGAAACTACCAAAACAAGGACGATCTTAGCACTCTAACTACAAATTAATAAGACGAGTTGGAATAAAAAATGAAGATAATTATTTAGGAGGGGAAGAGCAAAGGGTCTAAATCAGTATTGGTCGAGTAAGTAAGAGACCACCAGAGAATAGACTATATTATACATGAGATTCTAAATACAAACTTCAAGGTAGACACTAAAATAAAGTACAGAACAGAGTCACAAATCATAGATAAGGAAAAATCTAAGAAACCCAGCATAAGAAATTGCAGTATTAAATGGGTAGTCTAAAGCACACAGGAAAAGAAACGCAGGAAAACAAGATAATGAGCAACAGATTAACAGCACTAAGTCCACATGCATCAATAATCACTCTCAATGTGAACGGATTGAACTCTCCAATAAAAAGACACAGAGTGGCAAAATGGATTAAAGAACACGATCCAACAATTTGTTGCCTCCAGGAAACACACCTCAGCCCCAAGGACAAACACAGACTCAGGGTGAAGGGGTGGAGGAGAATACTTCAAGCAAATAGCAAGGAAAAAAAGGCAGGTGTTGCAATTCTCATATCAGACCAAGTGGATTTCAAAATAAGACAGGTAAAGAGAGACACAGAGGGACAATATATAATGATCAAAGGGACACTTCATCAAGAAGAAATAACGCTTATCAATATCTATGCACCCAACATAGGAGCACCAAGATTCATAAAGCAACTATTAACAGACCTAAAGGAAGATGTTAAAAACAACACAATAATAGTAGGGGACCCCAACACCCCACTCATATCAATGGAAAGATCATCCAGACAGAAAATCAACAAGGAAATAGTGGAGCTGAATGAAAAACTAAAACAATTGGACTTAACAGACATATATAGATCACTCCACCCTAAAAGAGCTGAATACACATTCTTCTCAAGTGCACATGGAACATTCTCTAGGATAGACCATATGTTGGGAAACAAGGCAAGCCTCTACAAATTTAAAAAAATTGAAATAATAACAGGCATCTTCTCAGATCATAGTGCTATAAGGCTAGAAATTAATTACAAGAAAAAAGCTGAGAAAGGCACAAAGATGTGGAGACTAAACAACACACTACTGAACAAGCAATGGATCACTGAAGAAATTAAAGAAGAAATAAAAAAATACCTGGAAACAAATGAAAATGATAGCATGCCATACCAACTCATATGGGATACAGCAAAAGCTGTATTAAGAGGAAAATTCATCACAATACAGGCACATCTTAACAAACAAGAAAAATCCCAAATAAGCAACCTTAAAGCACACCTAACGGAACTAGAGAAAAAAGAACAAATGAAGCCCAAAGTCAGCAGAAGGAGAGAAATCATAAAAATCAGAGCAGAAATAAATACTATGGAAACAAAAAAGGCAGTAGAAAGGATCAATGAGACAAAGAGCTGGTTTTTGGAGAAGATAAATAAAATTGACAAACCACTAGCCAGACTTACAAAGAAAAAAAGGGAGAAAGCTGAAATAAACAAAATCAGAAATGAGTGAGGAGAAATAACAACAGACTCTGCAGAAATACAACAGATTATAAGAGAATACTACAAAAAACTATATGCCAACAGAATGGATAACCTAGAGGAAATGGATAAATTCTTGGACTCCTACAATCTCCCAAAGCTCACTCAAGAAGAGGCAGACAATCTGAACAGACCAATCACAAGGAAAGAGATTGAAACAGCAATCAAAAACATCCCAAAGAATAAAACCCCACTTCCTAACACATTCTATGAGGCCAGCATCACGCTGATACCAACACCTGACAAGGACACTACGAAAAAAGAGAACTACAGGCCAATATCACTGATGAACATAGATGCAAAAATTCTAAACAAAATTTTGGCAACCAGAATTCAGCAATTCATCAAAAGAATCATACATCAGGATCAGGTGGGATTCATACCAGGGACACAGGGATGGTTCAACATCTGCAAATCAATCAACGTGATGCACCACATCAACAAACTGAGGAATAAAAACCACATGATCATCTCAATAGATGCAGAGAAGGCATTTGACAAGATCCAACAGCCATTTATGATAAAAACTCTGAACAAAATGGGCATAGCAGGAAACTACCTCAACATAATAAAGGCCATATACGACAAACCCATACCCAACATCATACTCAATGGGCAAAAACTGAACCCCATCCCCCTGAAAACTGGAACGAGACAAGGATGCCCTCTATCACCACTCTTATTTAACATAGTACTGGAGGTCCTGGCCAGAGCAATCAGGCAAGAAAAAGGAATAAAAGGAATCCAAATAGGGAGGGAAGAAGTGAAACTCTCGCTGTTTGCAGACGACATGATCTTATATATAGAAAACCCCAAAGAATCCATTGGAAAACTGTCAGAAGTAATCAACAACTACAGCAAAGTTGCGGGGTATAAAATCAATTTGCATAAATCAGTAGCATTTCTATACTCCAGTAATGAACCAACAGAAAAAGAACTCAAGAACACAATACCATTCACAATCGCAACAAAAAGAATAAAATACCTTGGGGTAAATTTAACTAAGGAAGTGAAGGACCTATATAATGAAAATTACAAGGCCTTTCTGAGAGAATTGGATGACAACATAAGGAGATGGAAAGACATTCCATGTACATGGATTGGAAGAATAAACATAGTTACAATGTCCGTTCTACCTAAAGCAATCTACAGATTCAACGCCATCCCAATCAGAATCCCAATGACATTCTTTACAGAATTAGAACAAAGAATCCTAAAATTCATATGAGGCAACAAAAGACCCCGAATTTCTAAAGCAATCCTGAGAAAAAAGAACAAAACGGGAGGCATCACAATCCCTGACTTCAAAACATACTACAAAGCTACAGTAATCAAAACAGCATGGTACTGGTACAAAAACAGGTGCACAGATCAATGGAACAGAATTGAAAGCCCAGAAATAAAACCACACATCTATGGACAGCTTATCTTTGACAAAAGAGCTGAGGGCATACAATGGAGAAAAGAAAGTCTTTTCAACAAATGGTGCTGGGAAAACTGGAAAGCCACATGTAAAAGAATGAAAATTGACCATTCTTTTTCACCATTCACCAAAATTAACTCAAAATGGATTAAAGACCTAAAGGTGAGACCTGAAACCATAAGACTTCTGGAAGAAAACGTAGGCAGTACACTCCTGGACATCAGTATTAAAAGGATCTTTTCGGACACCATGCCTTCTCAGAGAAGGGAAACAATAGAAAGAATAAACAAATGGGACTTCATCAGATTAAAGAGCTTCTTCAAGGCAAATGAAAACAGGATTGAAACAAAAAAACAACCCACTAACTGGGAAAAAATATTTGCAAGTCATATATCTGACAAAGGCTTAATATCCATAATATATAAAGAACTCTCGCAACTCAACAACAAAACATCAAACAACCCAATCAAAAAATGGGCTGGAGACATGAACAGACATTTCTCCAAAGAAGATATACTGATGGCCAATAGGCACATGAAAAGATGCTCATCATTGCTGATCATCAGGGAAATGCAAATCAAAACTACACTAAGATATCACCTTACACCCGTTAGAATGACAAAAATATCTAAAACTAATAGCAACAAATGTTGGAGAGGTTTCGGAGAAAAAGGAACCCTCATACACTGCTGGTGGGAATCCAAACTAGTGCAGCCACTATGGAAAACAGTATGGAGATCCCTCAAAAAATTAAAAATAGAACTACCATATGATCCAGCCATCCCACTACTGGGTATTTATCCAAAGAGCTTGAAGTCAGCAATCCCAAAAGTCCTATGCACCCCAATGTTTATTGCAGCACTGTTTACAATAGCCAAGACGTGGAAGCAACCTAAGTGTCCAGCAACAGACAAATGGATAAAGAAGATGTGGTACATATATACAATGGAATACTACTCAGCTGCAAAACAGAACAAAATCATTCCATTTGCAATAACATGGATGGACCTTGAGAGAATTATGTTAAGTGAAATAAGCCAGCGAGAGAAAGATAATCTGTGTATGACTCCACTCATATGAGGAATTTAAAATTATGGACCAAGAACAGTTTAGTGGATACCAGGGGAAAGATGGGGTCGGGGGTGGGCACAAAGGGTGAAGTGGTGCACCTACAACATGACTGACAAACATTAATGTACAACTGAAATTTCACAAGATTGTAACCTATCAATAACTCAATAAAAAAATAAAAAAATAATAATAAAAAAATTAAAATAAAAAAAAATTAGACATTTGGGTTGTTTTCATCAATAGGGCCCTAAAAAAAGTCAATTATGGCCTATACATTAAGTGACTATATAGTCAATAAAAAAAGAATGTGACTCTATATTCATCGACATGGAAAGATGTCCACGACATACACAGTAAGTGAAAATAGTACATGTAATATCCCATTTGTACAAAGTTGTATACCAGCACACGTGCAGTCTTTCCCTTGTATATTCTACTGAACATTGCATCCCCATGAATTCCGCCATGGTCTATGAAACGTGCATATTCTAATCATCTTTTGAAAATTCACATGCTTTAACATAGTGAATCTTCTTGAAGCCATTGTTTTAATATTTTTTAACCTGGCATTATCCAAAGTAAGCTCATTGTAGAATCCTTTTTTCACATAACACCTCTAAATACCATACAAAAATAAATAAAATAAAATAAAAAGCAACTCGTTTCCAGAAAACCCTTTGGGAAATGACAGCATCAGAGAGCTGATACATTATTTACCAGAATGTTAAGAGTCAGTCTGTCTGTCTATCTATCTACCAAAAATACATACCATCTTTATAAAAATAGCTATTTACCAAAAAAAGAATCCAGACATACACATGTGGACATCTGTGTTACGGTAAGGGCTTTACATTTTCTGAAAATGAGGATGAAACGACATGAGAAGAAATCGGGCCTCCGCGATCATGTGACTTACCTCAGCTCCCGCAGCTAGTAAGTGACCAAGCCTCAGTTTGAACTGCAGGTCAGTCTGAGTCCAATATGTGTGCTCTTTTCACTGCACTATACTGTGTCTCTTCCTTTAAGGTCCCACGTGAGCGGCCAGCCAGCCTGCCAAGCCCCAGACGACACCCCTCTGGTTTCCCACGTACCTCTTTCAAACCTCAGTATGAAGTAAGAGCAAGTAAAGCAGCTGGCACAGTACCTGAAAGGCAGCCACTTTAAAACAGCAATTCCTTTAACGATTGTCCTTTGACTGGTTTTAACATAAAAAACTTACCTACTTTCTTGGGCTCTTAGCTATGTTATACAACTTTGATGAAAATTGAGGCTTTAATAGTAATGAAGTATATGATATTTATATACTTGATTTGGAAAAAAGTAAGATGATGGCATGGAATACTTACTTCAAATTTCACAGAGTAAGTGTAGGTTATATTCAACTTATCTGTATATTCTCCAGGAATTTCCATAGGGGGTCCATCACAAGTTATGTGGTTTTCATCTGAACGATTATAGCTAATCGAAGAGAAAAAAAAAGGAAGGGAATTTTTATAACAAACTGACATTGTAAATTTCCAACTCATGTATATTCAGGCATGTCACAATAGCAGGCTGAGAAAAAAGATCTTTCACCATAGTCTGAATTTGAAACTCTTTGCAATTTAAAATACTTTTGTTTCTAAATGTCCCTAACACTCAAATGAGACTCAATAAACTGCCCAAAATGCAATAATTAAGAATCTTCTCTTTACCTAACAGATTTTTTTTAAAAAAATCCTTCTATTAGCAAATGGCTTTATTTTTCATCTTTCATCTCATCCCTCTTCGATATACTAAGTAACCTATCTTGTAACCTTAGCTGTAGGGTTAGAAAATGAAATAGATGAAGCAGAAACCATTTTTATAAGCACCCAGAGATTTGAGGGCCTACTGTGTGTAAAATAACATATTTAGCAATGAAAGGTACTGAGGACATAATCTATGTGAATCTTTTGTGTTTGAAAAAAGAGAATGATTATTAAAAACAGAAGATGGAAAACAAAAACTGGAGAAGTTTGAAACTAGACAGGACTGATAAAGCTAGCAAATGCCTGGTCGGGAATAAAGAAACTCTTACATCGCTTGAAAAGCAAAAAAGGAATAAAGTGGAGATAGAAAAATCAAAAGAAGAAATAGTGATGCTTCACTTTTAAAATATTAATCCAACGTATAATTTATCCCTTGGTTTCTGTCTAAAGAATACTATGCAATCCTTACTGGATTGTTATGTATATGCACAATAAAACCATTCACTCACAATTGCACAGGTTGGGGCCAACCCAGTGGTGTAGTGGTTAAGTTTGCACATTCCACTTTGGGGGTCTGGGGTTCACAGGTTCAGACCCTGGGCAAGGAGCTACATACCGCTCATCAAGCTATGTTGTGGGGTGTCCCACATACAAAATAGAGGAAGACTGTCACAGATGTTAGCTCAGCGACAATCTTCATCAAGCAAAAAGTGGAAGATTGGTTACAGATGTTAGCTCAGGGCCAATCTTCCTCAGCAAGAAAAAAAAAAGTACACAGGTTATTGAGATACACCTCTTTCTATTCATTTTTGTACCTCAGTGTCTGGTACAAAATATGCCCTTATTAAGTGTTTGTAGGATACATGCATTCTATTCAAATCCAAAATACATATTAAAAGTTATGAATTAAAGAAATAATAATTGTTAAGCCTACAGATCAAAACTTAACAAAAAAGAGAAAAATTAAATTACTGCGTGATCATGCACATCAACGTTTGCTGTTTAAATATGGGACTTGACCTCAGTATAGGAAATATCTGCATTTCATATAAGAAAGATTATGCAGCAAAAACTGTGTTAAGATCTCTGATCAAGGTAGAAGCCCTATTTTAAACCACTGGCCTTACATAAGAGTTGACACTTAAAAAGGAATGCTCTGAATGCTGTATTGAGAACAGACTTCTAGAAGACAAGGGTGGCAGGAGGGGGACCAGTTAGGGTTTGGCAATAATCTAGGTGAGATATAATGATATCTCAGACAAGGTAATATTGGTAGAGGTGATGAGAAGTGGTGGATTCTGAATATATTTTGAAAATAGAGCCACGTGATCTGGATCTGGATCCAGATCCAAAGGATTGGACTGGATATAGGGTATGAGTGAAGAAAGATAAAGAGGAATCAAGGGTGATGCCATGGTTTAGGGGCCTGAGCAACTGGAAAGACGTAGTTGCCATTTCCTGAGACAGAGAAGACAACAGGAGAAGCAGGTTTGGAGAGAAGATTCAAAGTTCATTTTTGGAGATGTTAAGTTTGAAATGCCTATTAGACATCCAAGTGGACATGTCAAGTAGACAGCTAAATATACTAGTCTAGAGGTCTATGAGTCATGGTGGTATCTAATGCCATGAGACAGGATACAGATCACCAAGGTGTAAGTATAAATAAAGAACAGAGAAAGTTCAAAGACTGAGTCCTGCGGCCCTCCAACATTAAGAGGTTGGAGAAATGAGAAGACTCATAAGCAACCAGTGACACAGGAGAAAACTAGGAAAGTATGGTAACCCAAAAGCCAAATGAAGCAAGTGTTTTAAGGAAAAAGAGATGATCAACTATGGTAACCATCAGGGAAATTAGCTGGGTACAGTACCTAAAAGAAAACACAAGATTGCAGGCCTAGAAAACTTGAGGCCTAACTCACTTCTGTGGCCTTGAGCAGATCACCTAATTCTGAAAAAGATGAATTATAACACAGTCCTTGTTCTCAGGGGACCCAAATAAATGACCTTTACAGTGATTAGATAAAAGTTTTATCACACGCATACATAAGCTATTACTATGGGCAATGGAGAATAAATTTGTTGTTAGTGCTGTTGAGTCAATTCTGACTCCTAGTGACCCTGTGGACAGCAGAGCGGAACCCTGCCCGGTCTTTCTGCACCATCCTCTCACCTTGTGGCACTATATCAGACAATGCTCCACTGCTGTTCATAGGGTTTTATGGCCAATTTTTTGGAAGTGGGTGGCCAGGTCCTTCTTCCTAGTCTGTCTCAGTCTGGAAGTTCCGCTGAAACCTGTCCAGCATGGGTGACCCTGCTGGTATTTGAAATACTGTGGTATAGCTTTCAGCTTCACAGCCACACGCAGCCACCACAGTATGACAACGGACAGACGGTGGTGTGGTTCCCTGACCTGGAAATGAACTCTGGCCTCAGCAGTGAGAGTGCCGAATCTTAACCACTAGACCACCACGGCTGGCTGTAGAATAAATGTAACTCTAAAAAATTATTTTCTTGGACTTTTTAATCTATCCGAGTCTGAGAACCTGAGATGTGACTGGAAAGCATTAAGTTTGATTTTCATATGGCTGATGAGATTAGCTTCCTGGAGGATCACACTTTGTGTGTTTGCTACCTTTCCAACCAAATGATTTTCAACATGAGCACTCATCCTGACTCAGACGTCACAGTCCATCATCCTAAAATTCTGTTGCCAGATATCAGAAGTGACATACACAAAAAAGCATGGGTGATTGCCCTTGACAATGGTTAGTATTTCCTGACCTCGCTTAGTAGCTATGTTTACCCCTGTGATTCATAAATATGCCCTGATCCTTTTAATTCTTCTTTTATGTCCTGTCTGTAACACTTTGCAAAGATAATCTTCAAAAATTTTAACAGAGCCACTAACTTTAAAAGAATATCCTTTTACTAAGATAAATCAGAGTTGGAAAGTGCCAGTATTCTTCACCATTTGGGGCCTGTTTATCTAATGAACTCTATGGACCCTTTTGCCCAGAAAAACACACATCAATAAAAATTTCCAGAGTTTGATGCATCAGGGTCCGTATTAAAGACTCCTAATTCAGCCCTCTTCTTTTACTGATGAGTAAATTACACCTATGAGAGATCAAGTTAACCTACCCATGGTCAAAAGCTTGGCACAATACATTCTCTAACTATTCTTTCCCTTTGGCCATCAGCAGTGACAGATGGAACCACCTTGGCTAAAGTAAAATAAGGTAGTAGGCTTAAAAACAATGATGCCTGATTCCTTTCTATGAACTTGCGGTTGACTTCCAATATGGAACCAGCAGAGATGAGACTAAAAATCTAAATTTTCTAATTCTTTGTTCTGTATTCAGAAAACTATACCATACTTGCTTCATTTAATATACTTCACATAAGTCTCAAGGGATAACTTCCTCCATCCTAATATTTGAGGTTTTGTACTATTTTGCCCATAATGGATGATGATTTTATACATTGTGTGACATATTCCCCTCTCTACCTGTCTTAAGTGGAGAGTACTAATCTTATCCTACAATTTCAAAGAATCTTAGAGTTGGAACATTAAATGTCACCTGTCCAGTCTCTTACCCAATGCAGAACTGTCCTTTACAATTCATTGAGCACTTGCTTACTAGGGACTACATACTATGGTGGATGCCTAATTGTGAAATCTCCAACAGCTGAGTCATCCAGGCTCTTCTTACGAACGTCCAGGGACAAAGTACTCACTAATTCTTGAGACGGCTTATTCGACTGTTAGAGAGTTCTAATTGTTAGCAGATTTTTCCTTATACTCAGCTGATACCTGTGTAATAGACTCCATTGGTACTAGGCTTGTCCTCTGAAGAAACATAAATCTAAATCTAATGTTTTTGTTGTATGGCAGCTACTAAAGTGGAGGGTTAGGATACCCTCAATAAGTCTATCCTCTGCCAGATCTGTCAATTCTTCCTCACATCACATGGTACTCAGACACTTAGTACAGGTAGAAGGGAATAAAATTACCCATTTGGTTTTTCAAACTGTATGGCTAAGGTTACATCACATGTGTATACTAAAATGAAAATTCTCGTTGAGAACTTCTACATTTTGAATTAATTTTTAAATTAATAGAGCTAATTAAAAAGATATTCTGTAATTACCTTTTAGGATCAAGTCTAGCAGTAACCAATCTTGCAATACCCCCATTTCTTTCACTTTCCCTGTGATATGTAAGAGTAATATCAACGTGGTTGAAGAGGTAGAAACTATTATTTTTCTTGAATTCAGACTGCAAAAAGACAAAGAAATTTTAAAGAAGTTTGAATTTTTCCTAGAAACTAAAAACTATAAAACCTGATGGTGGAATAAAAATGAGATACACTAGTTCTAAAAAGAACTGAGCTATAAATTAAGCATACTGAAGAGTAAATGTGTTTTTATATGATTAAAACTACAGCCATGAGCATCCGGCATAAAATTAAGATGTTAGTTAATTCTATAGTCTTAAATAGTTGTTACTTCTATAGTCTTAAATAGTTGGTACAAAGAAACGATATTGCAAAACTGTAAAATTCATGTACAAATGCATGTATCTCTGGATTTTTAACCATACAAAACTATGAAGTAATACAAATTAACTAATAAAATGTTATCAGTATATAAAGTGTAAGCATATCATGAGTTTGGGCTTTATTTATGGTAAAAGTAACGAAGCAAAAACAAATAGGAGAATGTGTTTCAGAATGTTAACAGTGGGACCTCTGGGAAGTGAGATTATAGGCAATCATTTTTCCACTGCTTTGCTATACTTTTCTGTACTTCCCAAATTTTCTATAATGAGGGTATATTTACATTTATAAGCAGAAGCATCAGATAAAAAGTGAATTAAACTCTCGCTACAAGCTAAATATTCACTAGTTCACTCCCTATTAGCCACAACTATATCTAAAGGCAATTATCCAAACTTCCTAGATCAATGCTTCTTAAACTTGAAAGTTCCTACAAATCATCCGGGGATCTTGCTAAAATGCAGATCCTGAATCACTAGGTCTAAGGTGAGGCCCAAGATTCTGTATGTCTCACAAGCTCCTAGGTGATGCCAATGCTCCTGGTCCTGGAACACACTTTGAGAACCACTGCTCTAATCCAGAAGAAAGAAAATTTTTGGCACTCTTTTCTGGTAAAAGTGGTTAAAGGAGAGTGTATAACTATTTTTCCATGGGGCTCTGAGGGCAGTTTTTGTATCAGAGCTGTTATAGGTTGGATTATGTCCCCCAAAAACATATGTTGAAGTCCTAACTCCTAGTACTTGTGAATGTGATCTTATTTGGAAAGAAGGGCTCTGCAGACAAAATCAAGTTAAGACGAGGGCATTAGGGCGTGCTGTAATCCAATGTGACTGGTATCTTTCCAAGAGGAAAACACCATATGAAGACAGAGACACGCAGGGAGAACGCCATCTGAGGACACAGGCAGAGACTGAAGTGCTGAAGCTGCAAGCCAAAAGGAACCTGAAGGATTGTTGGCTGTCACCAGAAGCCAGGAGAAAGACCTGGAGCCTCCCTCACAGCCCTCAGAAAGAACCAACGCTGCCAACAGCTCGATCGTGGACTTCTCGCCTCCAGAACTGTGACACAATAAAGTTGTGTTGTCTTAAGCCACCCATTTTGTGGTACTTTGTTACAGCAGCCCGAGCAAACTAATCGGTTCACAGTATGAGCTTTGCAATCAGACAGTCACGTACTAGTTATATGACCACAGACAAGTCATTTAGCTTCCTTAAGCCTCAGCTTCCTCTCTTTTAAAATGGGGACAATGAAGGGTTTGCTCATAGGATTGCTGAGAGGATTAAATAGAATAATGCATGTGAAGTACTTAGTGCAGTGCTTGGCAGAGGAAGCGTTCAATAAATATTAGACATTATGTCACCCAGGCCTTCAGTCTTCAGAAAATGAGTACAAATGAGCCTTGCCAATTACCATATTGAGTAATCTACAATATGTAAGACTCCTAGATTAAGAATTATGGTTCTGCAAATCTCAGAATTGAGGGTGATGGCCCTCAAGGCACTTAAGAGATCATTTAGTACAATGATGATAAAGAGGGTAAGAGAGATCCTGTAGAGGTGTGTCCAAATCAGCTTGAGGTGGAAAGTAACTACCGCTCACTACACTCCTATCCATAATCGCAAAACACCAGAAACGACCAAAAATGTCTATCAATACAGTTAAATGAAATACGGCATAAACATACAGAGAAAAAAATGCCGCTAGTAGATTTGCACGTATGGAGGTATGTCTGTGATATATACTCATGGAAGCAGCACAGCACAGTAGCACAGTGGTTAATATGTGGACTCCACAGTCAAACTGCCTAGGTTCAAAGCTCAGATATGGCATGTACTAGCCTGTGTGACCTCCGCCAAGTTGCTTAACCTCTCAGTGCCTCAATTTCCACATATATAATGTAGAGATCATAACAGTACTTACCTTAAAGGGTGCTGTGAGGATTAGATCAACCCATGAAAAGCATTTCAACCACTGTCGGGCATCAAGTAAGTACTCAATATTATAGGTAAAGTGATAACAAAGGCCCTTCAGGATCTGAATCTTCTTCGTCTCTCTAGACTCATCTGCTGCCACAGCCTCTACTTGTAACCCACTATATTACTAAAAAGAATGATTTATTCTGTGTTCTCACAGCACTCAGCTCATATCTCTGTCACTTACCACATCAAATTGTAGTTGGTGTATTTACGTGCTTATAACCCCTACAGAAAATTGTATTCTCCAGAGCTCACAAGGCTAGGAACTTTGGCTCATTCATTCGTTCACTCATTCAACAAATATTTCTGAGCACCTACCATGTACCAGCCACTTCTTAACTATGTCCTCAGAGCCAATATCCTTTAGGTGCTCAAAAAATATAAGAGGTAGTTTGGCGTGGTGGAAAGAGAAAAGAATCTGGATCAAAAAACATTGGAATGGAATTCAGATTTTGCCACATAGAATCTTTTGTATGTCAGTCTTTCTGGGCCTTAGTTTTCTTAACTGTAAAATGGGGACACCATCATTTACCTCATAAAATTGTTAACTGGATTAAGTGAGAAATTATATGGAAAGATCTAGCGTAGCACCTGGCACAGAATAAGAAGGTCATTAAATGTTAGTTTCTGTCCTACCAGATGTTAAAATTATGCTTTAAAACTTTGACTAGATTTTGAATTCCAGTCTTACTTGGGCCAAATCTCCTGCTGAAAACTACAAATGATAAATGCAACATAACAAATATCTTCCTTAAAAGCAACATGAGCATAGAATGTACAACACCAAGAGTGAACCCTAATGTAAACTATGGACTTGGAGTGATTATGATGTACCAAAGTAGGTTCATCAACTGTAACAAATGTACCACTCTGGTGGGGATGTTGATAACGGCGGATGCTGTGCAAGTGTAGGGGCAAGGGATAGATGGGAAATCTCTATATCTTCCTCTTAAATTTTCTGTGAACCTAAATCTGCTCCAAAAAATAAATTCTTTAATATTAAAAAAAAAAAAAAGTAACGTGAGCTGACAAGAAGGTGAGGAATTACCATGCCAAATTCTAAGGGAAAGCAGAAAGCCCTTAGGGTACATGTGAGCCAGAAGCGAACCTGGTCCACATCCCCAGTGGACTATAGGGAAGATGTCCTTGATGCTAACCAGAAGAAGAAAGGGGACTGTCCTTGAAGAGCTGTGGCCACAGGCCAGGCCTAACAAATTTGCAGGCTAGATTCACATCACCTAGGTAGCCCCAGGAAATTCAAGTTTGAATTTGCTTTGAGGTGGTCCCAAACTGGTATTGCCCAAAGATGCCTTACAGAAGTAAATGAAAATCCTCTCTGGAGAAAAGTGCTTTGACTCAAAGAAACTCCACAAACAGTTTTCAAGAACAATGAGCATGTAGTCAAAATAATGAAACTCACAAGGAAAAAGGGCATCATAAGGGGGCCAGCCTGGTGGCGCAGTGGTTAAGTCAGCACATTCTCCTTCAGCAGCCCAGGGTTCACTGGTTTGGATCCCGGGTGTGGACCTACGCACCGCTTGTTAAGCCATGCTGTGGCAGGCATCCCACAGGTAAAGTAGAGGAAGATGTGCATGGATGTTAGTTCAGGGCCAGTCTTCCTCAGCAAAAAGAGGAGGATTGGCAGCAGATGTTAGCTCAGGGCTAACCTTCCTCAAAAAAATAAGGGGCTGGGGCTGGCCCCGTGGCCGCATGGTTAAGTTCGCCCACTCTGCTGCCGGTGGCCCAGTGTTTCGTTGGTTCGAATCCTGGATGCGGACATGGCACTGCTCATCAAACCATGCTGAGGCAGCGTCCCACATGCCACAACTAGAAGGACCCACAACAAAGAGTATACAACTATGTACCAGGGGGCTTTGGGGAGAAAAAGGAAAAAAATTTTAAAAAATCTTAAAAAAATAAAAACAAAAAATAAAGGGCATCATAAGCAAGAACCAGCAGGAACAAACCTGCAGAGATTTCAGATCCAGGAATAATCAGAGGCAGATTTAAAGTTAACTAAACTTAAGATATTTAAAAGAAATAAAATACAAACATGAAAGCATGTACATGAAATAGAAGAGTATACAATAATGACCTAGCAGTTGTGGAAAAGAACAAAATAAAACTTGTAGAAATGAGAAAGATGATTACTGAAATTAAAAATTCAATGCCTATGTTTAAGAGAAGAAACAAGTAAAGAGAGAATTTATAGACTAGAAGATAAGCCAGAAGAACATAGCACATAAAAATAATGGAAAATACAGAAGGGAGGTTAGGAGACATGGAGGAGAAAATAAGAACATTTAACATAGCTTTGATTGGAGTCTGAAGAGGAGAGAACAAAAGGCCTGACAATGGCAGACAATTCCAGAACTGAGAAAAGGCACCAATCCAGGAAACTCAAAGAATTACAAACAGGACTAGAAACAAAGCAAAACATAATCATGAAACTGCCTGACACCCTCTAAGGAAAGAAGTGAGTAATAAGGAGGTATAAATGAAAGATCTATAACAAAAATACAAACCTTCTTAAGTATTAGAAGAATTACAACAATAAAAATGCAGACCACCCAAAGACTTTTCAAATAAATATCATGTTTCATGGAACCTTAAATGCCACCATTATAAAATATCATTATTTTGGAGGGGGGTGGAGCAAAATGGCGGGGTGAGCTGACCTGGGATGCTCTCCCCTCCAAAATACAACAAAAGATTGGAAGAACTGAATTTCAGAGAATAAACATAATGCCAGCTCGTTAGAGACCTACAATACCAAGAAGGCGGATTCATAAACCATACTTACACCTTCGGAGGCGCTGGAATGGTAGGAGAGGACATCGCTCCCTCCCCTAGAGTCTGCAATCGCTGCGGCGGGGGTCGGGAAGGAGTGAGGGAGGGGCCGCGTGACCAGGGGATCATCCAGGACTCCTGCCGCTGATTCAGTGGAGACCCGCTGACAGGGGCAAGCTTCCGTCCGTGGGGACCCCATAAATCAAGGGCCTTGGGAGACCAGAGAACAGAACTGATCTGAACCCAGACCAGCGTGTGTGAGTAACAGCCCCTCCCCCCAACAAAGCCAGTGGGCGCAGCCATCTTGCCCCGAAGGCGGAGAGCTAACACGCTGCTCTCGACCCCCATCTAGTGGTGACAGGCTGTAACTGCAACTGAATTCTACCACCATGAGAAAAAACCGCTCCTCTACCATCCAGCAATTTATAAAAGCCCCAGATCAGAAGGAAAACAATAAAAACACAGAATTAAGTCCTGAGGACTTGGAATTAGGTAAACTAAGTGATAATGAATTCAGAGCAGCTATAATCAAAAAACTCAATGAGGTAGAGAGAAAGATAGAGAAACAAGCCGAGTTCTGGAGTTACTTCACAAAAGAGATTGAAATCATAAAGAAGAATCAAACAGAATTACTTGAGATGAAAAACACAATGGACCAGATAAAACAGAATATGGATTCCCTGAATGCCCGTGTAGACAATATAGAGGAGCAAATCAGCATAATCGAGGACAGACAGGCTGAATGGTGCCAGACAGAGGAAGAAAGAGAACTAAGAATTTAAAAAAATGAGGAAAATCTCTGAGAGATAATTGATTCAATGAGTAGTAAGAACATAAGGATCATAGGAATTCCCGAGAATATGGAAAAGGAAAATGGAGCAGAAAGTGTGCTTAATGAAATTATTGAAGAGAACTTCCCAAATCTAGGGATCGACGGAGAAATGTGTGTAGAGGAGGGTTTTAGATCTCCTAGATTTGTCAATGTAAAAAGACCTACTGCAAGGCACATAGTAGTAAAGTTGGCAAAAAGGAACGATAAGGAAAGAATACTCAGGGAAGCAAGAAAAAAAAAAGAGAATAACCTATAAAGGAGCCCCTATCAGACTGTCAGCAGACTTCTCTACAGAAACCCTACAAGCTAGGAGAGAATGGAGTGACATAGTCAAAGCTTTAAAGGATAAAAACCTTCAGCCAAGAATACTCTATCCAGCAAGAATTTCCTTCAGATATGAGGGAGAAATTAAATCTTTTCCAGACAAACAAAAGTTAAGGGAATTTGTAACTAAAAGCCCTCCATTACAAGAAATCCTCAAGAAGGCTCTCATACTTGAAAAAAGAAAAAAGGGAGAAAGGGGACACAATCCACAGACTAGGGAGACCAATGGACAGAACCAGAACAGGATAGCAAATACTCAACTATAGCATTAGGGTAAAAATAAGGAAACTACCAAAACAAGGACGATCTTAGCACTCTAACTACAAATTCATAACACGAGTTGGAATAAGAAATGAAAATAATTATTTAGGAGGGGAAGAGCAAAAAGTCTAAATCAGTATTGGTCAAGTAAGTAAGAGACCACCAGAGAATAGACTATATTATACACGAGATTCTAAATACAAACTTCAAGGTAGACACTAAAATAAAGTACAGAACAGAGTCACAAATCATAGATAAGGAAAAATCTAAGAAACCCAGCATAAGAAATTGCAGTATTAAATGGGTAGTCTAAAGCACACAGGAAAAGAAACGCAGGAAAACAAGATAATGAGCAACAGATTAACAGCACTAAGTCCACATGCATCAATAATCACTCTCAATGTGAACGGATTGAACTCTCCAATAAAAAGACACAGAGTGGCAAAATGGATTAAAGAACACGATCCAACAATTTGTTGCCTCCAGGAAACACACCTCAGCCCCAAGGACAAACACAGACTCAGGGTGAAGGGGTGGAGGAGAATACTTCAAGCAAATAGCAAGGAAAAAAAGGCAGGTGTTGCAATTCTCATATCAGACCAAGTGGATTTCAAAATAAGACAGGTAAAGAGAGACACAGAGGGACAATATATAATGATCAAAGGGACACTTCATCAAGAAGAAATAACGCTTATCAATATCTATGCACCCAACATAGGAGCACCAAGATTCATAAAGCAACTATTAACAGACCTAAAGGAAGATGTTAAAAACAACACAATAATAGTAGGGGACCCCAACACCCCACTCATATCAATGGAAAGATCATCCAGACAGAAAATCAACAAGGAAATAGTGGAGCTGAATGAAAAACTAAAACAATTGGACTTAACAGACATATATAGATCACTCCACCCTAAAAGAGCTGAATACACATTCTTCTCAAGTGCACATGGAACATTCTCTAGGATAGACCATATGTTGGGAAACAAGGCAAGCCTCTACAAATTTAAAAAAATTGAAATAATAACAGGCATCTTCTCAGATCATAGTGCTATAAGGCTAGAAATTAATTACAAGAAAAAAGCTGAGAAAGGCACAAAGATGTGGAGACTAAACAACACACTACTGAACAAGCAATGGATCACTGAAGAAATTAAAGAAGAAATAAAAAAATACCTGGAAACAAATGAAAATGATAGCATGCCATACCAACTCATATGGGATACAGCAAAAGCTGTATTAAGAGGAAAATTCATCACAATACAGGCACATCTTAACAAACAAGAAAAATCCCAAATAAGCAACCTTAAAGCACACCTAACGGAACTAGAGAAAAAAGAACAAATGAAGCCCAAAGTCAGCAGAAGGAGAGAAATCATAAAAATCAGAGCAGAAATAAATACTATGGAAACAAAAAAGGCAGTAGAAAGGATCAATGAGACAAAGAGCTGGTTTTTGGAGAAGATAAATAAAATTGACAAACCACTAGCCAGACTTACAAAGAAAAAAAGGGAGAAAGCTGAAATAAACAAAATCAGAAATGAGTGAGGAGAAATAACAACAGACTCTGCAGAAATACAACAGATTATAAGAGAATACTACAAAAAACTATATGCCAACAGAATGGATAACCTAGAGGAAATGGATAAATTCTTGGACTCCTACAATCTCCCAAAGCTCACTCAAGAAGAGGCAGACAATCTGAACAGACCAATCACAAGGAAAGAGATTGAAACAGCAATCAAAAACATCCCAAAGAATAAAACCCCACTTCCTAACACATTCTATGAGGCCAGCATCACGCTGATACCAACACCTGACAAGGACACTACGAAAAAAGAGAACTACAGGCCAATATCACTGATGAACATAGATGCAAAAATTCTAAACAAAATTTTGGCAACCAGAATTCAGCAATTCATCAAAAGAATCATACATCAGGATCAGGTGGGATTCATACCAGGGACACAGGGATGGTTCAACATCTGCAAATCAATCAACGTGATGCACCACATCAACAAACTGAGGAATAAAAACCACATGATCATCTCAATAGATGCAGAGAAGGCATTTGACAAGATCCAACAGCCATTTATGATAAAAACTCTGAACAAAATGGGCATAGCAGGAAACTACCTCAACATAATAAAGGCCATATACGACAAACCCATACCCAACATCATACTCAATGGGCAAAAACTGAACCCCATCCCCCTGAAAACTGGAACGAGACAAGGATGCCCTCTATCACCACTCTTATTTAACATAGTACTGGAGGTCCTGGCCAGAGCAATCAGGCAAGAAAAAGGAATAAAAGGAATCCAAATAGGGAGGGAAGAAGTGAAACTCTCGCTGTTTGCAGACGACATGATCTTATATATAGAAAACCCCAAAGAATCCATTGGAAAACTGTCAGAAGTAATCAACAACTACAGCAAAGTTGCGGGGTATAAAATCAATTTGCATAAATCAGTAGCATTTCTATACTCCAGTAATGAACCAACAGAAAAAGAACTCAAGAACACAATACCATTCACAATCGCAACAAAAAGAATAAAATACCTTGGGGTAAATTTAACTAAGGAAGTGAAGGACCTATATAATGAAAATTACAAGGCCTTTCTGAGAGAATTGGATGACAACATAAGGAGATGGAAAGACATTCCATGTACATGGATTGGAAGAATAAACATAGTTACAATGTCCGTTCTACCTAAAGCAATCTACAGATTCAACGCCATCCCAATCAGAATCCCAATGACATTCTTTACAGAATTAGAACAAAGAATCCTAAAATTCATATGAGGCAACAAAAGACCCCGAATTTCTAAAGCAATCCTGAGAAAAAAGAACAAAACGGGAGGCATCACAATCCCTGACTTCAAAACATACTACAAAGCTACAGTAATCAAAACAGCATGGTACTGGTACAAAAACAGGTGCACAGATCAATGGAACAGAATTGAAAGCCCAGAAATAAAACCACACATCTATGGACAGCTTATCTTTGACAAAAGAGCTGAGGGCATACAATGGAGAAAAGAAAGTCTTTTCAACAAATGGTGCTGGGAAAACTGGAAAGCCACATGTAAAAGAATGAAAATTGACCATTCTTTTTCACCATTCACCAAAATTAACTCAAAATGGATTAAAGACCTAAAGGTGAGACCTGAAACCATAAGACTTCTGGAAGAAAACGTAGGCAGTACACTCCTGGACATCAGTATTAAAAGGATCTTTTCGGACACCATGCCTTCTCAGAGAAGGGAAACAATAGAAAGAATAAACAAATGGGACTTCATCAGATTAAAGAGCTTCTTCAAGGCAAATGAAAACAGGATTGAAACAAAAAAACAACCCACTAACTGGGAAAAAATATTTGCAAGTCATATATCTGACAAAGGCTTAATATCCATAATATATAAAGAACTCTCGCAACTCAACAACAAAACATCAAACAACCCAATCAAAAAATGGGCTGGAGACATGAACAGACATTTCTCCAAAGAAGATATACTGATGGCCAATAGGCACATGAAAAGATGCTCATCATTGCTGATCATCAGGGAAATGCAAATCAAAACTACACTAAGATATCACCTTACACCCGTTAGAATGACAAAAATATCTAAAACTAATAGCAACAAATGTTGGAGAGGTTTCGGAGAAAAAGGAACCCTCATACACTGCTGGTGGGAATCCAAACTAGTGCAGCCACTATGGAAAACAGTATGGAGATCCCTCAAAAAATTAAAAATAGAACTACCATATGATCCAGCCATCCCACTACTGGGTATTTATCCAAAGAGCTTGAAGTCAGCAATCCCAAAAGTCCTATGCACCCCAATGTTTATTGCAGCACTGTTTACAATAGCCAAGACGTGGAAGCAACCTAAGTGTCCAGCAACAGACAAATGGATAAAGAAGATGTGGTACATATATACAATGGAATACTACTCAGCTGCAAAACAGAACAAAATCATTCCATTTGCAATAACATGGATGGACCTTGAGAGAATTATGTTAAGTGAAATAAGCCAGCGAGAGAAGGATAATCTGTGTATGACTCCACTCATATGAGGAATTTAAAATTATGGACTAAGAACAGTTTAGTGGATACCAGGGGAAAGGTGGGGTGGGGGTGGGCACAAAGGGTGAAGTGGTGCACCTACAACATGACTGACAAACATTAATGTACAACTGAAATTTCACAAGATTGTAACCTATCAATAACTCAATAAAAAAAATCATTATTTTATGTGTGGCTAAGAAAAAACACTGCTAATTATACTTTGGCATGCCATCAACTGGGAGACGCATTCTGATTTAATAAATGTTAAAATATGGGAAAATATGAGTCTTAGAATTGATAAAATATGGAATATAAAAATAGTAAACAAAACAAAATAATAGAACTGAGAACAGATGTAGTATCAATAAATGTAAATGGGCTTAACTCACCTATTAAGAGGAAAAGATTTTTTGTAAGATACCACAAAGTAAAACTCAACGATATGTTGTATACAAGAGACACACCTAAAACAAAGAGGTTCTTAAAAGTTAAAAATGAAAGGCTAGACAAAGTTATACCAAGTAAATATATGCAAAAAGAAAGCAAGGGAGTTGGACTTCCTCCTCCAGACATGATGGAATGAGACCGGATTTACCCTTTCACCTTAAACAACTAAAATAAATTGGTAAAATATATGAAAAAACAGTTTTCAGACATTGGACAACAAAGAATGTTAAAAGGGTGATCACCAGGAGAAGAACAAATAAGGTGAGCCCTTCTATTGCCTCAGGCTTCCTTCCCAGAGAGCATTTCCAGGCTGTAGTGCAGGGAAAAGGTACCCAAGCAGAGCCCTGCAGTTCCAGGAACTGAGAAGACAAAGTTCAAAGTCTAGAGAGGCCAAAGGGGCTAGATTTTGTGGGGAGAGCACCAGAGGGAAGAGAGCTGCACAGAGATTTCTGGAGATCCACAGAGGGCTCTCTCTCATCAGAGTAGTGATCGTACATGCGCGTAAGGTGTGCCAGTCACTGACTTATTGTCTCTCATCTCCAAATTCATGCTTTTTGACGTCTCTGAAAAGTATGTGGCCCTTCAAATATTTTAAACACTTTTCCTTTGCAAGCTAGCACTGAATGAGGCTTTGTCAGTAGAGGGCGCTGGACAGACATTGCAAGGGAAAAGGGTTTCGTTTCCTGGTTGATGGGAGCTCACTCCACAGCTCGTTTCTCCAGTGTGTATGACCTCTAGTGAATTAATAGATCCACGCATCACAACAAAAAGAGACAAAAAGACATTAGGTTGAGGGGAGCGAGGGATGAACACGTGGAGCCCAGAAGATTTTTAGGGCACTGAAACTACTCTGTATGAGACTGTTACAATGGACACATGTCATTATACATTTGTCCAAACCCATAAAATGTACAACATCAAGAGTAAACCCTAATGTCAACTATCGTCTTTGGGTGATAATGGTGTATCAATAAAGGTTCACCAATTATAACTAATGTACCACACTCTGGGGAGTGAAATTGATAGGGGAGGCAATGCATGTGTAAGGGCAGGGTGGACATGGAAATCTCTGTATTTGCTGCTCAATTTTTCTTTGAACCTAAAACCACTCTAAATAATAAATCTACTTTTAAAAAAGAGACACATCATGTGCCTCCTGATGAAAGAATACATCGCTACCTTATCTCACCAAAGAGAGCAAACCTGACTCTGATCAAGCTGCTGCATCCATCTGCCAATTTGCAGGATATAAAGGACAGAGGAACATACACCATTGTTTGGATAAATAATACAGGGAGGTCAAATGGACAGATATGTGAAAACTCTAACATAGAAAAATGCTAATTGTAGAACGTAGGTGCTGGGTATATGATACATTCAACTTTTCTGTGTGTTTGAAAATGCTCATAATAAAATATTGAAAAAAGATATCGAAAATGGCGAAGTCTAAACTACAGTGTCTAGGAATGTGTACTCGGGTGATAAAACTATAAAAGAAACTCAAGGAAGTGATTAGGATAAAAGTTAGGATAGGGGTTACTTCAGGGGAAGGGTGGTGTAACGGGTAGGAATACATGGATACCTTCTGGGGTGGCTGGCCAAATTCTATTTCTTCACCTGGCTGGGGTTTACAAAGGTGTTTCCCTTATAATAATTCATTAAACTTTATATCTGTTCTGTGTGGATTTCTGTATCTGTATTTTACAACAAAAAGGGGTTTTCTTAAAGTCCATATCCTTTGACCCAGCAATTACACTAATATGAATTTATCTTAAGGTAATAATTAGACAAGAGTACACAGATGTTTGTACAATAACTATCATTTATTGAGTGCCTACTACGTATTCGACACCACTCCAAGCACTTTACAAGTATCCTATTTATGCTCACAATAACCCTATGGGCTATATACTATTCTTATTCCCATTTTATAGATGAAACTCAAAGAGGTAAAAGAATATTCACTGCAGCATTATTAACAAAAACTGAAAACACTAAATCATGATGGAATAAATGAAAAATTATAATCCATCCATACAATGGAATACTATGAAACTATTTAAAATTGTAAACACTTTCTCACTCCTGTATTCTCTCTCTCTCTGTATATATAATATGCATATTGAACATGGAAAGAAGTCCTTTATAAATTTCTAAGTAAAGACAAAGAAGCAGAATACAGAAATATATATATTATAATCTCACTTCAATTAAAAAATTGTATACACATAAAAAGAATCTATTAAAATTGAGGATTATGGGGAGACTCTCACTTCATACTCTTTTTTTTTTAATTTAAAGATTTTATTTTTTCCCTTTTTCTCCCCAAAGCCCCCCGGTACACAGTTGTATATTCTTAGTTGTGGGTCCTTCTAGTTGTGGCATATGGGACGCTGCCTCAGCGTGGTCTGATGAGCAGTGCCATGTCCGCGCCCAGGATTCGAACTGACGAAACACTGGGTCACCTGCAGCGGAGCGCGAGAACTTAACCACTCGGCCACGGGGCCAACCCCTCTCACTTCATACTCTTTATCCCTCTGTGTTGTATGAGGTTTTTACAAACGGGTTACTTTTGTAATCATGGTGGTGGTGGTGTCACAATGTGAATGTACTTAATGAATCTTAAAACAAAAACACACCTGCCTATTGATCAGACAACCATATTTGCCACTTTGATTCTAAACATCTAATTCAGCAGTTCTCAAACTTTTTAGTCTCAGGACTCCCACTCTTAAAAATTATCAAGGACCCTAAAGAGTTTTTGTTTCTGTGAGTTATATCTATCCACATTGACCACATTCGAACTTAAAATGAGAAAATTTTAAAACACAAGAATACAGAAGCACACACTCCATTGGCCTTCAGAGTGATGACATCATCACACTTCATATAGCCTCTGGAAAATTCCACCGTACACTCACAAAAGAATGAGACTAAAGAAGGCAAATAACATCTTAATATTATTATGAAAATAGCTTTGACCTTGCAGACTCCCTGAAAAGTTCTCAGAGAGCCCAAGACCTCACTTTGAGAATGGCTGATACAATTATTTATGCAAAAAAGATCAATTACACTATAAACACGTTTTTCGAAACTTGCCTATAGCTTTAATTTTGCAATGAAAGACAGCCTATGTGCAAAAGGGGGAAGGAGGAGGACATCAACATCCATCCAAAATAAATATCCTTAAAATAAAAATATACAAGAAAATTTACAAGTAAGGGTCCTTCTATATATAAAAAGGGTAACAAAAGGCAACTGCTGGTTTTACCTAACCTTGGTAATTTTAGGGTGGCACCCCACAAATGTTAATAAAAATTAGTGCTACTCTGGCCAACTGGGGCTCTTACATACTATTGGTCTAGTTATTCTCCCCAGACTTGATCTTCAAAGACGTGGTCTTTAAATGGTCCCAAAGAACCCACTTTCATATATAGTATCAAATACAGGCTATATTAATCAAATTCCTCCTGTTGATTAACTCCTCTCTTCTGCCACTCTCCCCTTACTTTAAAAGAATTCTCAATTAAGCAGCTGTTCGCACTTCTCCTCCCATATTCCCTATCTCAATGTTTCCCATTGTGAAGAACACATATCCCTGAGGATATACAATATAATTTTAGGTAGTAGACGAAAAAACAATTTGTACTCTACTTCTTTATCTGTTTACTTGAAATTAGGTGAATAAAAAATATAAGTAGTACACAAAACCTGTAATTTCTGGGATATTATAGTTTCCTTTATAAATTAAGTTGAATTATGGATTTTTAAAAATATATAAATAATAATATGGGTGCCGCAGATAAGGCAGAAATCACCAAGGTGGTGCATGAACGACTGAAATTTAAGAAATACTACCTTTTCTCCGCAAAGAAACAGTTCAGAGTACCATGAGTTAGACAACCAAGCCAGAAACCCAGCAGTCATCCTGTGTTCCTCCCTCTCCCTGTCCCCATCATTGATCCACATCAAGTGTCCACGTTTAACATAGATTAAAAGCAGAGCTGCCCTGGTTGAGCTCTTCCATGCCCATTTGGCCACTTGGTTAGCCTCCACGGCAGCCCCGGAACACTTGTTACCCTAGGGCCCAGCAGAAGATAGTGTGAGAACCACAAGACAGATTTCAAACACAGTGTGACTGGGACTCCCAAGCTAAAAAGATCTGAGTTGGAGTCTTACCTCTGCCACTTACTAGTTGTACGCCCCTAGTCAAGTCACTTACCCTCTCTGAGATTTCGTTCATCTGTAAAATGGCAGTAGTAGATTCTAGCAACAGGGCTGTTCTGAGCATTAAATTAGTCACCGCATATAGAGTACTATAACATTGCTCCTGGCACATAACAGGTATTCAATGCTACTTTCCTTACCATAGCATACAGGACCTCCCTCCACCATCTAGCTTCTGCCTACCCCCTTTATGGCTTCATCTCTAGCTGTACCCCCCAAATCCCAAAACTTATGCCACAGACATGCTTGACTACTCATAGTCCCCTAATCACAGCATGCTGTTTCAGACTTCCAAGCTCTTGACCACACTGATTTCCCTACTAGAAATGCTCACGCACCCATTTATCTGACAAATACTTTTTCATTCCCTCCATTATATCCTCCTTGCCCCTTAGTCTCCTATTACATACATTTTATTGCATTGATTTGTTTACATGTCTATCTCCCTACTGTGAACTTCTAGAGGACAGGGACCACGTCTACTTCTCTTTGTATCCCCAACACCTGGCACAAAACCTAGAAGATGGTAGCTGTCTCATTAATTTTCGCTAAGTGACTCTAACAGAAAGCAAACTGTAAGTGAAGCAACATTCTAATATTTCTATGGTAAGCTCTCAACACTTACATTGATAACGCAAGCATCTTTCGATAAGCCACCTTCAGTAATAAAACATCCTATTGGAAATCCTGGTGTGCAGTACTTTTGTCCATCTTCCATATCACGACACCATATTACTGGCATATTATCAATAATCCTATATATAAACATTTTTCAAATAAAAGATTTAATGAGTATTTCACATCAAGCAATACTAAAATCATCTTAAATATATTTAAGCTCAAATTTTTAATCAAAGTTAAGTCACAAAAAATAGTATACAATTCCAAGTATCTATTAAAACTACTTCTGAAAATAATTGAAAGATTAAGTCACGTTATTTCAGACGCCAAACCTACCAGTGATGTTGATAACTCAGTTCTATTCCTTTCTTCAAAAAAGCTAGCTTTTTCATTTGGTCTTCATTTGCTATATCATAAGATTTTACACAAACTTTTACACATGTTTCTGTCTTGTTAAAAGAAAACTGTTAAGAAAGAATTAAAAATATTAAGAGATTTGACTCGATTTTATAAATCAAATGTCACAAAATAAGCACTTTACCTTACAGATAAAACTTTTCTTCAGAGACTTCAGTATGCTATCATCCTCAACACTACCTCCTCTAAGTTTCAATTCATACCTGAAATGATTACACTAGACACAGACACACACACACACACAATGCTTTCACCACTGAACAGAATTTGCCTTCTTCAATAATACATAAGGTGGGATGGAAAATCCACTCTGTAGCTTCCTAAAGACTACCCTGATATAGAATCCTTCATTTAAATGTGATAATAAAATTGATTGCAGTGATGGTTACACAACTCTGTGAATATACTACAAATAATTGAATTGGACACTTTAAGTGGGTCAATTATTTGGTATGTGAATTATCTCTCAATAAAGCCATTACCAAAAAGTGGTAATAAAATATTTGATACTTTTAATATGAAAGCTTTTCTTTATAAGGTCCAGCTATCGGGGATTATCAAGGTAAAGTGCCAGTGTTATTACTCTGGAAATAATGAGCAAGAATAAACTATGAAAAAAGAGTTATCAACTCATATGCTAAAATCATACAAATATTAACAAAAAACTCCCTATCAGCAACTGAGTTAACATGGCTGAAACAACACTGTCATGTTTCTTCAGTCCAAGGGACAGCATTTCTTGATAAGGCACACTTTCCTGTTAGGACAATGGTACTCCACAGGGGTACTGTGTGCAACGTTAATCATTGAAAAGCTAATGCCCAACACACAAATCAACGGAAGAGATCAATAAAGAAGCCAGAACTAGACCTCCACAGCTACGCTCACATGATTGGCTTACAAAGGGGCACGAGCAATTCAACGGAGGAGGGATGGTCCTTCCAACAAACAGTGCTGAAGCAACTGGGCATCTACAGGCAAAACTAAATAAAATTCAATCCAAACACCGCACTATATACAAAAAAATAACTCAAAATGGATCACAGGTGTAAATGTAAAGTAAAATAATAAAACTTTGAGAATAAAGCATAGAAGAAAATCTTCAACACCTAAGGCTGTGCAAAGTCTTCTTAGACTTAACACCAAAAGCCTAATCCATAAAAAGAAAACTTGATAATTGGACCACATAAAAATTAAAAACTTTTGCTTTGTGAAAGACCGTTAAGAGGATGAAAATGCAAGCTACAGACTGGGAGAAACCGTTGGCAAACTACTGTTGCAACAAAGGAATCTTGTCTAGAATATATAAAGAACTCTGAAAATTCAACAGTAAAAGAACAAAACAATCCAAACAGAAAATGGGCAAAAGGGGAGACATTTCACTCAAGAGAGTATATGGATGGCAAATAAGCACAGGAAAAGATGTTCAACATCATTAGCCATTAGGAAAATGCAAATTAAATCAATGAGACGCACCTATCAGAGTGACTCAAATAAAAAACACCACCACCAAGCGCTGACAAGGATGCAGAGAACCTGGATCACTCATACTTTGCTGCTGGGAAGGTAAAACAGTATAGCCACTCTGAAAAACAGGCAGTTTGTTACAACACTAAATGTGCAATTATCATTTCATTCAGTGATTACACTCTTGGGTGGTTATCTCAGAAAAATGAAAAGCTATCTGCACAAAAAACCTACACATAAACGTTCATAGCAGTTTTATTCATAACAGTCAAAAGCTAGAAGCAATCCAAATGTCCTTCAGTGAGGTGAATAGTTAAACTGGCACATCCATACCATGGAATACTACTCAGCAACAAAAAAGCATGAACTCCAGATACACACAACAACCTGGATGGATCTCAAGGGAATGTGCTGAGTGAAAAAAGCTAGGCCCAGAAAGGTTACATACTGTGTGATTCCATTCGTATAACATTATTGAAGTAACACTATAGAAATAGAGAAGAGATTAGGGTTTGTCAGGGCTAAGGAATGTGGAGGAGGGGTTGGGGGTGGCTATAAATGGGCAGCATGAGGGAGCCTTGTGGTCATGGAACTATGCTGTGTATTGATTGTGGTGCTGGGTACACGAATGTGCACAGGTGAAAAAACTGTAAAGAATCTCTTCCTCACACATACACACACATACATACAAATGAGTGCATGTAAAACTAGTGAAATCTGAATAAACTCTATGCATTGTACCAATGTCAATTCCCTGGTTTTGATATTGTACTACAGTCATGCAAGATGTTCCCATTGGGCAAACATAGGTAAAGGGTCCACGAGACCTCACTGTTTATTCTTTTTGTAGCTTTCTGTAAATCTATAATTATTTCCAAAAAAAAGTTTTAAAAGAAGCTAATGCCTGGTGATTTCACGAGTGTATATATATATATTAAAATTGACCAAATTATACACTTTCAATATGTGCAGTTTATTGTGCTTCAATTATACTTCAATGAAGCTGGAAAAAAAAGAAGAAGAAAGTTAATGCTTTCATAATCATAACTGCTTATGAAAACATCCTTACTCTATCCCCATATCTATTATGATATTGAATGCAATATCAATAGATACTGAGAGTCCAATTATATCTGCTTATATTACCCTACCCAAAATATGCAAGAACAATAAATTAAACTTTTTTCTTTCAAAAGCAAAAATAAAACTTGAAAGGTAAAACCTTGATGTGGAACCACAAACTAACGCAAATGACTTAAAGAGCATATAGCAATGCATTCTCCTGGCAACACTACATTCTACTTCCTTTTCTTTCTCTCCACCTCCTTTTAAAACAAAGACTCTTTGCCACAATTATGGGTAGTCAGTTTTGAGAAGATTCATGTTAAAATAAGATTTAATAACAAGGTCGGCTGAATAACCTGATAAGGAGAGGATGTTATTTGTTCTCCAAATAGTACTTGTCCAAGGTTTTCAGAAGGACTTTTCTTTTCAGAGTCTTGACAGAAGTCAAAGCTAAAAGAGGAGAGGTTTAAGTAAGATAAAAACATCAGCAAAAAAATTAGTCTTTGTCATCTATCTAGCCTCTCCACTGTTAATGATAGATGCTTCTAAAAATATGACCCAGAATGTGTCTAATTATGATTTATAGACCTCATTAAATATTTCTCTTTAGATTGTTTAACCTCTGATAATTATGAATTAATTATTTAAAATGCTTATGGTACTGCTCTTGACTTTTGTCATGTAGGTAATCACAATCTTTTTTTTTTTTTCTAAGAAAGTTTTTTTTTTAAGATTTTATTTTTTTCCTTTTTCTCCCCAAAGCCCCCCAGTACATAGTTGGATATTCTTCGTTGTGGGACCTTCTAGTTGTGGCATGTGGGACGCTGTCTCAGCGTGGTTTGATGAGGAGGGCCATGTCCGTGCCCAGAATTCGAACCAACAAAACACTGGGCCGCCTGCAGCGGAGAGCGCGAACTTAACCACTCGGCCACAGGGCCAGCCCCGGTAATCACAATCTTAAAAAAAAACTAATGGGGGCCGGCCTGGTGGTGCAGTCGTTAAGTTCACACGTTCCAATTCGGTGGCCTAGGGTTTGCTGGTTCAGATCCTGGGCATGGACCTATGCACTGCTTGTCAAGCCATGCTGTGGCAGGCATCCCACATATAAAGTAGAGGAAGATGGGCATAGATGTTAGCTCAGGGCCAGTTTTCTTCAAAAAAAAAAAAAAACTACAGGGTCAAACTTCAAATTATGTAAAAATTAGCAAACAATAGTTTAAAGCCTGTACTAATTCTAACCTGAGACATTTAGAAACTGTAATTATCAGTTCTGATCAAAGGAAAACTTAAAAAAATAAGATCCCCCCCAAACACATTCCCACACACTCACAAATCAAACGGTTACTGGGTGAAAAGAATCACAACTACTTTTAAGTAAATTTGAATATAAAATGGCTTAATTAGAAGACAAAATAAATGGTAGGCCTGTGAAATATTTTAAATATGCATACTAACACCCTACATTTACACCTGGTATCTTAATGAAAATTAGACCTGATTTTATTTCTGCTTTATTAGTGTAAATAAGTTAATACCAACGGGAACTACAATCATTTTTTCTAAAAAGTACATCATTTGTTGTTATTCTCAAATGATTGATTATACTTAATCGTGATTATATAATAACTGCTCACTACTAAACTAAACACCTTCATCCATTAAAAATCTTACTATAAAACCGATTCCATGTTTTGGAAATAAGCTAAAACTCCGCAAAGATATTTTCTTAAAAGTTCAAAGTGTAGTAAATTTATAATTTGCCTTTCTTAGAAAGAAAAATCAAGTATGGCAACTTCCTAATATTTTAAGCACTTGTCTCCCATCGAAAGCTCTCTCTTCTAATCTTTTTTTTCATGTTATCTTTATTACAATATTACCACCACATTTCTTAATACATCCGGGGCTTTCATTCACTATCTTTAACAACTTAAGGCACATTTTAACACAATTATATCAATTATATCAGGTATAATTATAATACTTATAACTTACGTATTATATTCATACGGTAGGACAGATTCCACTGAGTCCAGTCTGTTTACAAACAGTGCTATTGATGACTATAAGAAGGAAAAAAAATCCATTAATAATACAAAGCAAAACAAGGGAGCGCTTGCAAAATACATAATGAAGTAATTGAAAGGTAATTGGGTCTATTGTTCCCATCAATTTATAACTGTATAGTTACAAATTTATAACTTAGTTCAGTGCTATAAATTTATAACACAGTATAGCTATAAGTTCATAACATTTCATTTATCTGGCATCACTGGGTTCTCTGAACACATAAATTTTTCAGATATCTCAGTTGTTCGTAAGCTTTTTTAATTATAGAACCTTTTGAGAATATGATGAAAGCTATGGCCCCTCTCCCCAGAAAAGCACACACAGTCACCAAATTCTCTGTTCAGTTTTAAGAGGCTTCCTAGTTCCTGGAATCCATTGAACTCAGGTTAAGAACTTGAGATAATTAAAGTTATTGCGTTGGGGCCGGCCGGTGGTGCAGCGGCTAAGTTCACATGTTCCGCTTCTCAGCGGCCCGGGGTTCACCGGCTTGGATCCCGGGTCCAGACACGGCACCGCTTGGCAAAAGCCATGCTGTGGTAGGCATCCCACATAAAAAAAGGAAAAGTAGAGGAAGATGGGCACGGATGTTAGCTCAGGTCCAGTCTTCCTCAGCAAAAAGAGGAGGATTGGCAGCAGTTAGCTCAGGGCTAATCTTCCTCAAAAAAAAAAATAAATAAATAAAAAATATAAATAAAAAAATTAAGTTATTGCGTAAGTGCTTTCTGTCTTATTTTAGCCAATTTTATAAGAAACATGCTAAAATTCCTTTCACTCTTTCCTATCTTAAACAGAAAATGATAATCACCATTTAACCTTGCTTGATGACTCAGGGTCATTTTGAACATCAATCATTGCACTTGCTTTGAGTCTGTGACAGCTTCAGTATCAAATGAGGTAAGACGAGCTATTTGCCCCAAAACTAAATGGCAATAGATGACTACCCACACCCCTGCCACCCGCACCCCCTCACCCCTACCAAAGAACTTAAAACTTGTTTGTAAAGACTTTACGTCTCTTTCTTTTTGGCTGTCAGTTGTGAGTATGCCTCCTCTCCCTTCTATTTTCCCCCCTAATCTGCTAGAGAGCAAGCCCTCAATATGTGGAATAAGTAACCAGATTTGTTAAAACTATATTGCAAAGACTGTCTGAGAGCATGAGAGTGAGCATAGGAAAATTATCACGTCCATCCTGACTCTTCATGGGACATTTTTGCTTACTTTCCTGGGTCTCAGCTGTGTTCTTGAGAATTTACCAGATAGGATTTTTCAAATCACTAAAACAGCAGATCTTGGGTAATCACTTTATCCTTTTCAAAATTCCATACACTGTTTTTTTAAAAAACTGAACATCTAATATAAATATGGCCAATAGACACATGAAAAGATGTTCATCATCGCTAATCATCAGGGAAATGCAAATCAAAACTACACTAAGATATCACCTTACCCCCGTTAGATTGGCAAAAACATTCAAAACCAAGAGCGACAAATGTTGGAGAGGTTGTGGAGAAAAAGGAACCCTCATACACTGTTGGTGGGAATGCAAACTAGTACAGCCACTATGGAAAACAGTATGGAGATTTCTCAAAAAGTTACAAATAGAAATACCCTATGACCCAGCCATCCCATTACTGGGTATCTATCCTAAGAACCTGAGATCAGAAATCCCAAGAGTCCCTTGCACCCCTATGTTCATCGCAGCATTATTTACAATAGCCAAGACGTGGAACCAACCTACATGCCCAGAAACTGATGATTGGATAAAGAAGATATGGTATATATACACAATGGAATACTACTCAGCCATAAAAAAAGACAAAATTGGCCCATTCGCAGCAACGTGGATGGACCTCGAGGGTATTATGTTAAGCAAAATAAGCCAGTCAGAGAAAGACAAACTCTATATGACTCCACTCATAGGTGGAAGTTAACATATTGACAAGGAGATCTGATCGGTGGTTACCAGGGAAAAGGGGGGGGTGGGGGGAGGGCACAAAGGGGGAAGAGGTGTACCCACAACATGACTAACAATAATGTACAACTGAAATCTCACAAGGTTGTAATCTATCGTAACATTAATAAAAAAAACTGAACATCTACTATCATCTTTACTCTATGGTTAGATTTTTTTAAAAAGAGGATGTAGAAAATTACCAAGTTTGGGAACAAATATAAATAGCCTTACTATAACTCTGTGAAACCAGAGAATTGTGTCTGCACTCAGTGAAATCTAATCAGAAATTGAGCACTAGCAACATATATCAGTTATAGTTTTATAAAGGTGAATAGGCAAAAGTTTCTAAGAAGATAGAAGATAATTAAGGATAATAGTTCTCATCTAAAGTCCCAAAATTGACAAAGTATATAAGATTTGAACTATATTTTAAAATGCATATTTGGAGCTTACTATATTTAAAGGAACTTGATGGTTTCTCAAATCAAGTGGAGAAAAGATAGATTATTCAATAAACGGTGTTAAGACAACTGGTCAGTGATCTGGGAAAAAAAAGTTAAGTTGGATCCCTATCTCATATATTAAACCAGGAAATCTTATTTACATGTTAAAATTTAAACCATAAAAGCAACAGAAGAAACCATGGGAGAATTATTTTATAGTCTTACTGACATGGGAAAGACCTTCCAAAACAGGGCACAAAACTCAGAAGCCATAAAAAAAATTGATACATTAGAATAAAAGCCAATTTTTCTAAATGGCAAAAAAAAAAAAAAACCCACAATAAGCAAAACCAAAAGACAACTGACAAACTTGGAAAAAGGATGTCACAGGCAAGGGACTAGTTTCCTGATTTAAGAGTTCCCACAAATCAATTTTTAAAATGTTTAACCTAATAGAAAAATGAGCGAAGGACATACAGAAAGTTCACAGAAAAGAAAGTACAAATGGCTTTTAATTACACGAAAAAATTATCAATAAAAAAGATTCCTAATAAAAGCAATGCAAATTAAAATCACAACACACAATTTTTCAATGATCAGATTGTCAAAGATCTAAAAGGTTGATAACACGTTGTCAAGGTGTGGAGAAACAGGCACTCTCCCCTACTGTTGGCAGGAGTGTAAAGTAATACAACCTCTATGGAGGGCACTTTGGCAATATCAAAATTGTTAAGTTCATATATTCTTTGACCCAGCAATTCCATTCCTAGAAATTTATTCTACAGATATATTCCCACAGTCAGCAATGTTTGGTAAGATCAAGAGAATGGAAACAAGCTAAATACATAAATAAGGGACTATGTAAATCAATTACAGCACATCCTTATAACAGAATGCTATGCAACCATTATAAAAGAATGAGGATGTTCTTTGTGCAATGATATAAAACAATCTCCAGGCTATATTGTTAAATGAATAAAGGTACACGAAGATAAGAACAGTACGCTACCATCCATGTAAAAAAAAAGGAAGAAAAAAGAATATAAATACATATTTGTTTGTATATTCATAAAATCCCTAGAAGGATACACAAGAAACTGATAATACTGGCGTCCCCCATGGAGGGGCACTATGTGACGCAAGGACCCACAGAGCTAGACATTCACAGAGAAAACTTCTCATCTGCCTGTGTCCTTGCATATTATTCTAAGAGGGATCATTACAATCAAGGGGGATGAACATTTTTGTAGACTCTGATACATATTTCAAATTACTTTCCAAAGGGTTCAAGTTTAACCATTAAACCAAGCTAAATGTCATCACAAGGCAGCAAACACAAATCCTGGAGGAGGCACAGTCCACCGGAAAAACAGACTGGTCTCTTTTTTTTTTCTAAAGTCATCTTATTTTATTTTATTTTTGAGGAATATTAGCTCTGAGCTAATATCTGCCACCAATCCTCCTCTCTTTTTGCTGAGGAAGACTGGCCCTGAGCTAACATCTGTGCCCATCGTCCTCCACTTTATATGTGGGATACCTGCCACAGCATGACCTGACAAGCAGTGTGTAGGTCCACACCCGGGATCCAAACTGGCAAACCCCGTGGCCACCAAAGTGGAACATGCAAACTTAACTGCTGCACCACTAGGCTGGCCCCCAGACTGGTCTCTTTTATAAGTCAGTGTTATGAAAAGAACAAGGGGGAACTGTGCTTGATTAAAAGAGCTATAAGAGGGGCCAGCCCCGTGGCCGAGTGGTTAAGTTCGTGCGCTCCACTGTGGCGGCCCAGGATTTTGCTGGTTCAGATCCTGGGTGCGGACATGGCACCGCTCATTGGGCCAAACTGAGGCGGCACCCCACATGCCACAACTAGAAGGACCCACAACTAAAAGTACACAACTATGTACCAGGAGGCTTTGGGAGAAAAAGGAAAAATAAAATCTTTAGAAAAAAAATAAATAAAAATAAAAGAGCTATAAGAATATAACAAACAGATGCAATTTGTGGTCCTAGATTGGATTGTGGTTTGGCTATTTTGGCAATAGCTGGGGAACGCTGACTATGAACTAGGTAATAGATGAGATAAAAATGTATTGATGTGGAAAGATGGAGTTGTTAACAGAAAAGTGAAAGTTACAAAATAACGTGCACGCTATGATTTTATTTGGATTAAAAATGCATGTGGGCAACAGCAGTAAACAAACACATAGATACAGAGAACAGATTGGTGGTTGCCAAAGAGGAAGGGGGGTGGCGGGAGGGTGAAAGGGGTAAAGGGGGACATTTATATGGTGATGAATGGAAACTAGACTTTTGGTGGTGAACGTGATGTAGTCTATACAGAAGTCGAAATATAATGATGTACACCTGAAATTTACATAATGTTATAGACCAATGTCACCTCAATAAAAAAATGTATGTGGACTCTTCTTCATTGCTGGTGGGAATGTAAAATGGTACAGTCACTTTGGAAGACAGTTCAGTGATTTCTTGCAAAACTAAACATATTCGTACCATATCAACCAGGAATCACGCTCCTTGCTATTTACCCAAAGGAGTTGAAAACTTATGTCCACACAAAAACCTGCACACAATGTTTATAGTAGCTTTATTCATAATTGCCAAAAGTTGGAAGCAACCAAGATGTACTTCAGAGTAGGTGAATAGATAGTGAACTGTGATATATCCAGACAATGGAATATTATTGAGCACTAGAGAGAAGGGAGCAATCAAGCCATGAAAAGACATAGAGGAGCCTTCAATGCATATTACTAAGTGAAAGAAGCCAATCTGAAAAGGCTGCATACTGTGTGATTCCAACTATATGACACTCTGGAAAAGGCAAAACTATGGAGACAGTAAATAGATCAGTGGTTGTCAAGGCTTAAAGGGAGGGAAGGATGAAGAGGCAGAGAGCATAGAGGACTTTTAGGGCAGTGAAGTTATTCTGTAAGTTGTTATAACGATGGATACATGTCATTATACATTTTCCCAAACTCATAGGATGCAAAATACCAAGAGTGAACAGTAATGTAAACCATGGACTTTGGGTGACAATGATGTGTCAATGTAGGTTCATCAACTGGGAGGTGTTGATAATGGGGGAAGCTATGCAAGTGTGGGGGCAGGGGTACATAGGAACTTTATACTTTCTGCTCAATTTTACTAAGTTGAACCTAAAACTAAATTGAACCTAAAGTGAACCTAAAACTGCTCTTTAAAAAAGTCTATTAAAAATATACGTGGGTATGAACATGCATAGAAAAAAATTTAGAATACCAGCTAAGGTATCAACAGTGGAATTCTCTAGTTGTTAGAAATGTTTTTCTTTTCTTATTTTTGCCTATATGCATTTTCTAACCACCTACCATGCATGCTACTGCTTTTTTTTTTTTCCTCCCCAAAGCCCCAGTGCATGGCTGTATATCCTCGTTGTACGTCCTTCTAGTTCTATGTGAGCCTCCACTGCAGCATGGCAACTGACAGAGGGGTGGTGTGGTTCTGCAGCCCCAAACGAACCCAGCTCCCCGAAGCAGCGAGTGCCGAACGTTAACCACTAGGCCATCAGGGTTGGCTGTTACTGCTTTTGTAATTGTAAAAATTTAAAAACTAAAAAAAATCAAGGAGCTGGACACTACCAAATTAGGGAAGTTTGGAGTGTTAAGCATAAAAAGGAGAGACTCACCAAAAGAGAGAAGGTGCAATCTCAGAACAAAAAGCAGACTGCATCTAGGGATGTGAGGAGCAGCCTAAAAAGAAAAGAGCTTACAGAAAAGAAATTCCACACACTTGTTATGGTTAAAGATCATGTTTCTTGTGAGGACGCCTGCTGAAATAAAGAATAAAGAGCCAGGACCAGGTATCGCCAGTCAGGGAAAAGGCAGATATATTTTTAAGTGCCATTTCTTATATTACATGTGTTTGGCAAGATGTTGGTTCAAAACATTGCTATCAGTACTTCTCACAGGAAAAGGCAAGCTCCAGGTTTTTTAAGAGCAAACTTGCTGCACCTAGAACTGGCCTTTAAAAACCCCTGGAACTTTCCAGGTGGCGAAGGCTATAGTCACAGCACACCCAGCACTGTTCTCAACTTTATAGTGCCTTTGCGGGGCCTTCTACCAGAACACTCCCCCATATACCAGATGAGGCAACTAGGGGTCAGAAAATGTCTCATGCCTTATGACCTTTTGAATCGATTACTTGCAAAAACAAATTGTTTTGAGTCAGCTTACAGTTACAAAAACAAGGCTGCCAAAGAAGGAAGTCAAGAAATTACCGGAGATTGGGGGACACGCGGAAAAGGAATTGGGCCAGATATCTCTGGCTAAAGAAAATCACCAGTGATAACAGTTACCACTTATTGAAAGCTTACTGTGTGCCAAGTGCTGTCGTCAGTGCTTTTCATACGTTGTCTCATTTTATTCTCACAAGTCTGAGAGGTAAATAATATTATCTTGGTGTTTGCGGAGAAAGAGCCCAGGGGAAACCAAAGCGAATTAAGAAGAATTAAGGAGGTAAAAGTGTGAGGCCACAGGAGTGAGGGGTGACAGAAACATGGCGGGGACGTATCCAACAAAGCCCACAGTAGGTGAATCTTGAAAGGGAGTCTGATTGTATAACGGGGACAATAGGGAGGGGAAGAAGGGAGGAGGAGAGAGAGGACGCTGAGAGGGAGAGGAACGAGCCCAAGAGGAGGGGGAAGTGGGGGGAGGACTGTGATAGAGGAGGAGGAGCAGCCAAGAAGAGAGGGGGATGGGGAGGAACCAAAAGAGAGGAGAAGCTGAGAGGGAGTTGGCCGAAAGAGGAGGAGGAGGAGAGACAGGAAGCAAGATAGGGGAGAGGGCGGGCTGAGAGGGGGGCGGAGCCAAAAGGGAAGAGTGTAAGGGAGGGGGCGGAGCCAAGAGGGAGGGGAAGAGAAGCAGCCTAGACCGAGGGAAAGGGGCCGAGAGAAAAAGAGGAAAAGGAGGAGCTGTGAGGGAGGAGGAGGAGGAGCCGAGGAGGCAGGGGGAGGAGCCGAGAGGGAGGGGAAAAGCATCAGGGAGATCCGGATCCACCCAAGCGCGAGGCACAGAGGCTGAGACCCTGAAACACATCCCCAGAGAGGGCTTAAGCATCCCCGGTGTGCCCTATGCCCCTACCCGAAGCCTTCCCCTCATAGCTCACTCCCTCTGTGGTCCTCACCTTGCAGGCTGCAGTCTCTCGGTCCGCCTCGCAGAAGTTGACCGGAGCCAACCCAGGAAGGTAGAAAGCAGCGCAGGGCGGGCCCTGGAGCCCCACGAGCAGCCCCAGCCCTAGCAGCAGCCTGGGGAGGGCAGACCGGAGGCGCCAGAGGTTGGTTCCCACGCGGAAACCACAAGTACTCATTTTAGGAGCTGGCTCAGCGCTCGGGGACACACACCATGGGTTAGATCGGAACTAGTGGAGGGAAGAAGCAAAAACAACAAGGAAGAACCGTGGACAGGGAAGAGCCGAGACCGGGTGGTGGGACTAGAACTCCCGGGAAGGCCACTTATTGAGCGAGACGCTGGCTTGGAACCCGGTTGCTACGGCGCCGGGCTGCATTTGTGAGCGCGCGCGGTACGCATGCGCGCGGGTCCCCACCACGCCTTCCACCCCGCCCCCCGCCCCTCCGCCCCACCCCAACCCCCACGTTGGGCAGCTCAGCGCTTTCCCGCGGTTCCGGCGATGCCTCGTGGAGCTGGGGGGGTGGGGAGAGCAGGGGAGGCTGCTTGGGAGCTCTCAACATCTCAACATCACAGGGTCTCCCATCCTCACGATTTTGCCTCTCTCAGCCCCAAAGTAGCAGTACTAACCGTCCCGCCATCTTCATTTCTCGCGGCCGAGGTTTCGGGGTAGGAAGGGGGAAGAGGGGGACTTCCAGGGCCTTGCTGCCCGCTATGGTGGGTATTAGTCGCTTGAAATGTATCTAGTCCGAAATTGATGTTCAGTAAATGTAAAATGCACACCGAGTTTCAAAGACTGCACGATAAAAAGAACACAAAACACTCCATTCTTATATTGATTACATGTTCAAATGATAGTATTTGCGATCTATTGAGTTCAATAAAACGTTATTAAAATTAATTTCACCTGTTTCTTTTTATTTTTAAAATGTGTCTCCTAGAACATTTAAAATTACATCTGTGGCTCGCCTTATATTTCTACTGGACAGTGCAGGTCTGGAGGAAGAAAGGGGGAAAGACTGAAGAATAGGGGGGAGGAGAAAGCGGGGGTTGCTCTTAGATTTTGAAGGAAAGTTTTCTTTATCTTAGCGGCGGGGATCTTACTTTGCGACCTCCGTAAGAATCCTCGTCGCCCATAGCTCCTGCTCCTTGTGCCGTCCTATAATGAAAAGTGCTTGTGTTTGGACCTAGAGAGAATTGTAGGTATCATAGGACAAAGATAGGAGAAGAACTTCTTATTATTCCTCCTTGTGTCTCCACAGCTTTGGAGAACAAGAGGTCATTTGTTTATGCTGAGACGTGTGCGCCTCGCCAAGTGCCTTTCTGTCCAAGTTCCCTGCTCCAAGAGGTCTGCGTCTTCTGCTGGTTGGCAGACCGCGATTCAAGACACAACGAAGGCAATGAGCTGGCCATTAGCAGAGGCATGGAGAAACTTAGCGAGTTAACTCTTGGACTAGAGAGGTAGGAAAAGTTGTAGGAGAAATGAAGGAGAAAATGTCAGAACTATCGGAATTAGGGGAGTTGTGAGTGTGAAAAGATTGAACTTGACCAAGAGAATCGGAGAGGGCCTGGCAAAGATTTGGAGGACAGGACAACTCCATCAGATGGGACACCACCTTTGAGAAGGGGAACAGGAAAAGGGAGCTAGGAAGCGTGAGAGTGGTCACGGCTGGAAGCAACCAGAGCTTGAATAAAAATCTTGTGTTTCACCACTGCATTACCATTGCTCTGTGGTCTGCCTTTGGATGAAAAAGCGTGTGTGTTAAACAGGATGCTCCACCAGTCTCCCAGGCCTGCGCTGGCGCTAAGCAGCTGCACTAGGACCCAGCCGGCCAGGACTGCTGTGGGACGGGGCTGCCTACGAGCCAGGTGGCTCTTGCCAAGTGAGGGGACCGTGGGGTGTCTGGCGCTCCCCGGGGGAGGTGTGCCACCCAGGTCACCTACAAGACCCCCGCCCCCGCCCCTCCGCTGATGCCAGAGACAGATAAGAAGCAGGAAAGAGGAGCAGTCAGCATGTTTGTGATCCCTTTTGCCTCATCACTATCCTCACCCTGTATAACTCCAACGGTGCCATTGAGGTCTTCTATTAAAGCTCCCTGCCCGGCCTTGTCTGTTAACCTCAAGAAGTGAAGCATCACCAAAGGCTACGTCCCCATTCTGATCAAAAACACACAACCCTCCTGGCATCACCAGTGTGTGATTGTCACCAGTTCCAGCCACCTGCTGAACCTGGAGATCGGAGATGGAGGTGGCCCATTCCAGCACATTCTCTGCTGCTGCAGGTGCTCTCAGAGTTTATCTTTCGCTTCCTCATCCCCCCCTTCAAGATGCAGAAGCCCCAGGGCAGCCTTGCGGCAGTCACCCACTAGACAGACCTGGCTTTGCCCAACAGGAAGGCCTGCTCTCCCCCCACGCGCCAGTTTGAAGACCTCTTCCAGAGTGAGGCCTGCCTGCCGCCTCTGGCCAGCCCTGTACACCTTCTCAGGTTGTATGCAAATTGGGACAGTTTTATTTCTTCCTTTCCAATTTGTACGCCTTTCGTTTCTTTTTCTTGTCTTGTTGCACAATCCATTATAGTTGATTTCCAATATAATGGTGACTAGAAGTGGTGAGAGTGGACATCCTTTCCTTGTTCTCCATCTTAAGGGGAAAGCATTCAGTCTTTCACCATTAACCATGATATTAGCTATAGGCTTTTTGTAGCTGCCCTTTATTGGGTTAAAGAAGTTCCCTTCTCTTCCTAGTTTGCTGAGAGTTTTTATCATGACCTGATATTGAATTTTATCAAATTTTTGGTATCATTTGATATGATCATGTGTTTCTTCTTAAGACTATTAATATGATGCATTACATTGGTTTTGAAATATTGAATCGGCCTTGTATTTTCAGAATAAACCTCACTTGGTTGGTTGCTGTGTAAAAAAAAGAAACAACAAGTAAACAGGGCTATATTGTGGTGTGGAATGCAAAATTTGCAAGGCTTTTAAAAGATAAAATTTGGGGCCCGGCCCGTGGCTGAGTGGTTAAGTTCGCGCGCTCCGCTGCAGCGACCCAGGATTTCACTGGTTTGGATCCTGGGCATGGACATGGCACCGCTCGTCGGGCCACATTGAGGTGGCATCCCACATGCCACAGCTAGAAGGACCTGCAACTAAGATATGTACCGGGGGGACTTGGGGAGATAAAGCAGAAAAAAAAACAAGATTGGCAACAGTTGTTAGCTCAGGTGCCAATCTTTAAAAAAAATTTTTTTGAAGAAATTAATTCCTTAATGTAGTCTATGCCCCAAACTCCAGAGAGACATGGATTCTCCCCCCTGTGCCATTAGGGGTATTTTGGTGTAAAGGTGAAGAAAACTTTAGTCATTTTATTGGCTTACTTATTTGCTCTCTCCCTCTACTGAAAGTAAGCTTCTTGAGCACAGGATCCATTTCTTCCTTATCTTCATAGCCCTAGCACAGACTCAGGCACTTAACAAGAGCACAATGCATAGATTCAGAATAAATGAAAAGATGGATGAATGAATACCATGTAACTTACACTGTCATAGGCATTTTTGTATATTTTACTTCATTTAGAAATCAAAAGAGGGGCCAGCCCTGGTGGCATAGTGGTTAAATTCAGCTCACTGTGCTTTGGTGGCCCGGGTTTGGTTCCCAGGCACAGACCTACACCACACTGTTAGTGGCCATGCTGTGCTGGCAGCCCACATACTAAAAAAAAGAGGAAGATCGGCATGGATGTTAGCACAGGGTGAATCTTCCTCAGCAAAAAAAAAAAAAAGAAAAGAAATCAAAAGCTGAGAGTAAGTGTAGATAACAAGGATAATACCCCCTTTATTTATGTAGCAGTCGAGTTTGCAAAGTTCTTGCCCATCCATTATTTCACAAAATCCTCCCAGTGACCATGTGCGGTAGGCAGGGTAGTTGTTTTATGTGAGGTAACTGAGGCCAAGAGAAGTTAATTTGCTTGTCCAAGGTCATACAGTTAATAGATGACCAAGTTGAGGCTAGGAAGCAAGTCTCCTGTTATCTAATATAGTTCTCAAATATAATAGTACTAAAAGAAAGTAAAGGGGCTGGCCTGGTGGCATAGTAGTGAAGTTCACATGCTCTGCTTCTGGGGCCCAGGGTTCACAGGTTCAGATCCCAGGCGCAGACCTAGCACTGTTCATCAAGCCATGCTGTGGCAGCATTGCACATAAAATGAAGGAAGATTGGCACAGATGTTAGCTCAGGGCCAATATTCCTCACCAAAAAAAAAGAAAAAGTGAAAAATGTTTGGTAATAAAAACAGAAATAAACTCATTTCATGATGTAGCCATTAAATTTCCAGCTACATCAACTATGAATGTTTCAGAAATAAGCAAGAAAAAAATTGAGTGAAGCATATGAATCTCAGGTTAGGACGTATGTTTGACAGTGGTGCATAGAGAGATTTAACCATGAAACTTGTGATATGTGATGTCACTCAAACAATTTTGTCAAAGCAGAGAAGACAAGGAATGGCACATCACAAAAGTAGGTGCTTCAGGCCACGTTAAAGAAAATGTATAAAACAGACTAATGCAACTACTAGGTCTTTAATAGTTAATTTTTTTTCATGTTTCTAACCATTTGGAATTAAAGATATCTGAGCTATGGTTCTCATCCTTTTTCCAGTTCACTTTAATGTGTACAGGCCAAAATTAAGTAGTGGAGCAAAGGAATACTGTGATCCAGTGGAATCATGCTTTATTTACACCACGTTTCTAAATCAGCATAGTGGAACATCAAAAAGGGAACTAAAGTGCCAGGATGGGCCAGTGTGTCAGCTCCAGAGGGCAGATCACACCTTTCATAGTGTGCAGAAAGGACCAGACTAGCTTATCCCTTGGGCTTCATGCCTTGATTCACTTTTCCTTCCCAGTTCCCCCAAATCTAAGTATGTTTCTCTCAAATTCGTAATGTAAATCTAATCACGTCACACTCCTCTTTAGAATCCATCACTGGACGACAATGCAGTGTGGAGTACTGGACTGGATCCTGGCACAGAAAAAGTCCATTAGTGGGAAAATTGGTGAATTTGAATAAAGTCTCTAGTTTAGTTAATAGTATTGTACCAACATTGATTTCTTAGTTTGATCATTGTACCATGGTTAGGTAAGATGTTCACATTAAGTGAAGCTAGGTGAAAAGTATAGGAGACCTCTGTATTGTTTTAGCAACACTTCTGTAAATCTAAAATTTTCCTGAAATAAAAAGTTGAAAAATCTTCTACTGGCTCTCCGTTGCCTCAAGGATTAAGTCCAAACTTTGGTTAGAAAGACCTGCTTGATTACATATACCTCTCCAGTTTCAAACCTCAGCTGGGGGGAAGGACAGGGCGGTGAGGGGGTCCACTCCGACAATCATTCTCTTCTCTGCTCCTGCTCCAGAGAACTACTTTCAGTTACACTAAGAGGCTGTTCTCTCTAGCCTCTGAACAAAATAATTGATCCCTACTGTTCGTTAGTCTAGTATGCTCTGCTGATTCTGGCACCCTCTTTCCTATCTTTTGCTTGGCTGGAACCTTGCTGATATATTTCAGATCTTAATTTAAAAGTTACTTTTCCCAGCAAATCTTCCCTGACAGCCCCCGACTCCACACATGTACCATCCACACATACACATACACACAGTTGGATTAAGTGCCCCTTGTATGTACTCCCGCTGTACCCTACGTATACCTCTGATTTGTCACTTTCACAATGTATGAGAGTCCTGTCTGCCTCCTCCACTAGTCGATTGTTAACTGTGTATCTTCTCCTTCTTTTCACACCCACCACTTTCATATAGCGAGGCAGCCATTGAAATAGCTTGATTTCACAGGTTTAACACTTTGAGGTTTAAGTTTTTCATTTGAGTAATTATTCTTCTAATTTATATGCTCTGTGATATGGTGAGAGCAGAGAGTTTTAGTTTTTCCCTTGCTATTGTAAAGTTTCTGACTGAGAATCATATTTCTCCACCAATATCAACTTGTTATCAAAAGGATACATATATCCCTGTATTATAGGAATCATTGAAAAGGATCACCAAAATAAGTCTGGTTAACTTCCACCACCATACACAGTTACAAAATTTTTTCTTCTGATGATGAAAACTTTTAAGATTTACTCTCAGAAACTTTCAAATATACAATACAGTGTTACTAACTACAGTCACCGTGCTCTGTACTACCTCCTCATAACATTTATTTTATAGCTGAAAGTTTGTACTTTTTAACCCCCTTCACCCATTTGCCCCCCCCCCCCCCCCCCCCCACCTCTGGCAATCACCAATCTGTTCTCTGTATCCATTAGCTCTAGTTTTTTGATGTTGTTGGGGTTTTTGTGGGTGGGGGGGGTTAGCTTTCACATAGGTATAAGTGAGATCATATGGTATTTGTCTTTCTTTGTCTGACTTATTTCACTTAGCATAATGCCCTCAATGTTCATCCATGTTATCCAAAATGGCAAAATTCCGTTCTTTTTTATGGCTGAATAATATTCCATTGTATGTATATCACAATTTCTTTATCCTTTCATCCATCAATGGACACTTAGGTTGTTTCCATACCTTGGCTATTGTAAATAATGCTGCAATGAGCATGGGGGTGTATATATCTTTTCAAGTTCATGTTTTCATTTTCTTGAGATAAATATCCAGAAGTGGAATTGCTAGATCATATGGTAGTATTATTTTTAATTTTTTGAGGACTCTCCATACTGTTTTCCATAGTGGCTGCACCAATTTACATTCCCACCAACAATGCATACATATTCGCTTTTCTCCACGTCTTCACCAACACTTGTTATTTCTTGTCTTTTTGATAATAGCCATTCTAACAGGTGTGAGGTGATATTTCATTGTGGTTTTGATTTTCATTTCCCTGATGATTAGTGATGTCAAGCACCTTTTCATGTATGTGTTGGTGATCTGTATGTCTTCTTTGGAAAAATGTCTGTTCAGATCCTCTGCCCTCTTTTTAATAGGATTGTCCAGTTTTTTTGCTGAGTTGTATGAGTTCTTTACGCATTTTGGATATTAGCGCATTATCAGGTATATGAGTTGCAAATATTTTCTACCATTCGGTAGATTGCTTTTTCATTTTGTTGATGGTTTCTTTTGCTGTGCAGAAGCTTTTTAATTTGATGTAGCCCCACCTGTTTATTTTTGCTTTTGTTGCTTTGCTTTTGGAGTCAGATCCAAAAAATCATCACCAAGACCTTTGTCAAGGAGCTGATCACCTATATTTTCTTCTAGGAGATTTCACTTTTTTTTCAAAGATTTTATTTTTTTCCTTTTTCTCCCCAAAGCCCCCTGGTACATAGTTGTATATTCTTCATTGTGGGTCCTTCTAGCTGTGGCATGTGGGACGCTGCCTCAGCGTGGCTTGATGAGCAGTGCCATGTCCGTGCCCAGGATTCGAACCAATGAAACACTGGGCCACCTGCAGCGGAGCGTGCAAACTTAACCACTCGGCCACAGGGCCAGCCCCCTTTTAGGAGATTTTTGTTGTTCTTTTTTTTTTGCAGGGAAGGATTCACCCTAAGCTAACATTTGTTTCCAATCTTCCTCCTTTTTCTCTTCTTCCTTTCTCCCCATCAAAGCCCCAGTACATAGTTGTGTATAGTTGTAAGTTCCTCTGTTTCTTCTACGTGAGCTGATGCCACAGCATGGCTACTGAAACATGAGTGGTATGGTTCCATGCCTGGGAACCAAATCCAAGCCACCGAAATGGAGTGAGCCAAACTATAATGGCTACACCATCAGGGCTATCTCTTCTAGGGGTTTTATAATTTCAGATCTTATGTTCAAATCTTTGATCCATTTTGAGTTAATTTTTGTGTTTACTGTATGATAATGGTTGAGTTTCTTTTGCATGTGGCAGCCCTGTTTTCCTGGCACCATTTATTGAAGAGACTGTCCTTTCTCCATTGTATATTCTTGGCTCCTTTGTCATAAATTAACTGACCATATATGTGTGGGTTTATTTCTGGGCTCTCTATTCTGTTCCATTGATCTATGTGTCTATTTTTATGCTACTATCATGCTGTTTTGATTACTACAGCATTGTAATATAGTTTGAAATCACAGAACATGATGCCTCTAGCTTTGTTCTTCTTTCTCAAGATTGCTTTGGCTAGTCTGGGTCTTTTATGGTTCCTTACAAATTTTAGGATTGTTTCTTCTATTTCTATGAAAAATGCCATTGAAATTTTGAAAGGAATTGCATTGAATCTGTAGATTTCTTTGGGTAGTATGGACATTTTAATGATATTAATTTTTCCAATCCATGAACATAGAATATCTTTCCATTTACTTGTATCTTTTTCAATTTCTTTCATCAATATCTTAGTTTTCAGTGTACACGTCTTTTTCATGTCTTGGTTAAATTTATTCCTAGATATTTTATTCTTTTTGATGCCATTGTAAATGGAATTGTTTTCTTTGTCTGTGTGTGTGAGGAAGATTGTCCCTGAGCTAACATCTGTGCCAGTCTTCCTCCATTTTGTATGTGGGATGCTGCCACAGCATGGGTTGATGAATGGTGCATAGGTGCTCCCAGGATCTGAACCCGTGAACCCCAGGCTGTTGAAGTGGAGCACACGAACTTAATCACTACGCCACTGGGCCACCCTCTGGAATTGTTTTCTTAATTTCTCTTTCTGCTAGTTCATTGTTAGTGTATAGATGTGCAACAGATTTTTGTATATTGATTTTGCTTCCTGCAACTTCTACTGAATTTGCTTATTTGTTCTAAAAAAAACCCTATATTTTCCAAGACAAAAGAATATAGTGAGAAGAGTGGTATTGTTTTTCATTTTTGCAAATCTCAATGTCTGGCTTAATAGAAGACAGATTCTCATACTTGCTTCTGCATTCAGTCTGTTGTGATCACATGTCATGCAGCCTCTGGACTACAGTATACCCATGAGAAAATGAGAGTGGAAAAGGCACATCATATCTTAGTATTCTCGGGCAAATTGTTTTTTCATCTTGTGAATGCACTAAATGGGTCTCAGGGGCCTCCAGGGGTTCTCAAACCAAACTTTGAGAATTGCTTGACTAGAGGGTTAACCGAGAGTGTTAACCATGAACATGAGGAGATATTTGGGAGATAAAACTGATAGGATTTGGTGTGATTGATGGATTATATGGGAAGGTGAGGGAGAGAGAAGCGTCATGGCTGACTCATCGGTTTCTGCCTTGAACAACTGGCTGGTTCGTGGAGCCATTCACTGAGGCATGGCATATTGGAAGAGGACCGAGTTTAGGAGTTATAGAGAGCAATCAGGAGGTTTTGGGGGGACCTGTTATACTTGAGGAAACTTTGAGAGTTACAAATGGAGATATCAAGCACACAGCTGAATATATAGCTCTGGAATGTAAATACAAATTAGGGAGTTGATAGCTTATGGATGATAGAAGAAATCACACGATGGGAGAGTACAGAATGAGAAGAGAAGAGGATCTAGGGCCAGTCTTTGAAAAATTTCAACAATTTGTGGTATACTAAAGAAGTATAGGGGGCTGGCCCCGTGGCCGAGTGGTTAAGTTCATGCGCTCTGTTTGGGCGGCCCAGGGTTTCGCCGGTTCAAATCCTGGGTGCGGACATGGCACTGCCGGTCAAGCCATGCTGAGGCGGCATCCCACATGCCAGAACTGCAAGTACCCACAACTAAAAATACACAACTATGAACTAGGGGGCTTTGGGAGGAAAATGAGAAATAAAATCTTTAAAAAAAAAGAAGTATAAGCTGCAGAGTTGCTAGAAAAGGAGCAGGCAGAGAGGTAGGTGGAAAACCAGAAGAAAGTGATATTAAAAGACTTCGAAAGCCAAGGGAAGAGACTGTTTGAAGGAGAAAGTAGTCAAAGCCAAGTAAAATAGCAGAAAACAACTTATCTTTTTGATTTGGTGCCACAGATATCATTGGTGGCATGAAACAGAGCTATTTGGGGGGGAAATGATCAGGATAAAAGCCAGAATGGAGTGGGTTGAGAATTGCGTGAGAGGTGATGAAATGGAGGTAGTTGGCAGAGACAACTCTTTCATTTATTTGATTAATTTTTAATTACATGAGTTGTACATAAATATATTTCTCTTTTTAAAAAATTAAAACAGGGGCCGGCCTGGTGGCGCAGTGGTTAGGTTCGCACATTCCACTTCTCGGCGGCCCGGGGTTCGCTGGTTCGGATCCCGGGTGCGGACATGGCACTGCTTGGCATGCCATGCTGTGGTAGGCGTCCCACATATAAAGTAGAGGAAGATGGGCACGGATGTTAGCTCAGGGCCAGGCTTCCTCAGCAAAAAGAGGAGGACTGGCAGTAGTTAGCTCACTGCTAATCTTCCTCAAAAAAAAAAAATTAAAACATTACAGAGAAGACTAAAATTTTCTTTGACCTCTGCCACCAAGCCTGGTCTTCTTCCCCACCTTCCAGAGGTAACCACTGTGACTTGCTTGGTGTGTCCTTCCTGGCCTTTTTCTATGTATCAATATACGGTTGTTATATACAGTATAATTTTACGTATACACATACATCTGTATATGTTTTCCATATGCATATATTACATATAGTATAACATGATATATAGTATGAAGTACTTCAGCATTTTAACAGATACATTACAGATATTACATACTATGAGTAGATTATAATTTATTTGGCACTCCTCTATTGATAGTCATTTAAGTTGTTTCCATTTTTGTTCCCCAGTCACTAACAATTCTGCAAAAAACTGCCTTATACACACTGCCCTGGGCAAAAAAGGCAACAAGAAGGGTATGTTCATTTAAATTTTAAAAGACTCTGCTTGCACTTTTTGTATTTTAATAGATACTACTAAACTGCTCTCCTAAAAGGCTGTACCAGTTTTCCCTCCCACCAGTGGTGGGAATCTCATAAGACTACTAACTACCCATTTTCCCACGCCCTCAACAACTCTTTCAAGATGTTTGGCTGTGGTGGGGAGGAAAACTCTCATGAGGTAGCTAGAGGGTGATGAGAAATTGAGAGAGGGTTTTTGTATATGAGAAAGGCTTGAGCATGTTTTAACGTGCATGAGAAAGTTCCAATTGAGAGGAGTGGCTGGATATACAGGAGAAAAAAAGGGATAATTAATGATATAAAATTCCCAAGAAAGTAGTGGAAGACATTATCCAAAGCACCGGTAGAAGGATTGGCTTTAAATGCGAAGAGGCATTCTTCTTCTATTGCATGGGCTCTCCGACTTGATTGTGCATCAGAATTGCCTGGAGAGCTTGTTAAAGCACAGATTGTTGCCTCTTCCTCCTCCAGTTTGTGATTCTGTAGGTCTGGAGGTGAGGTCTGCAAATTTGCATTTCTAACAAGTTCCCAGGCAGTGCCATGCTGCTGTTCTGGGAAAGTAACTACACTTTGGGAACTACTATGCAATGTAGCAGGAGGAAAGAAGATAGGATGGGTGCAGGGGCCAGCCTGGTGGCGTAGTGGTTAAGTTCACACACTCCCCTTTGGCAGGCTAGGGTTCGCAGGTTCGGATCCTGAGCACTGACCTACACACTGCTCATCAAGCTATGTTGTGATGGCATCCCACATCACCCCACAGGCAATCCATCATCAATATTAATGGCTAACACTTAATGTAGTGCTAACTATGCTCTAGAAAATGTTATAAATATGTTGTGTATATTAACTCATTTAATCCTGACACTTCCTATAAGTACTATTCTTATCTTCATTTTGTAAGTGAGGACACTGAGGCACAGAGAAATCATGGATTTGCTCAAATTCACGCAGCTAGGAAGTTGCAAAGCCGAGCTTTCAAACCAGGCATTCTAGCTCCAGGTTCCAGTTTTTAGGTAGGCTATTCTGCATTATTTCAACTTCCTAACTATCTTTCTGATCTGTCCACTTTTCCCCATCTCCACAATCACTACCCTAGTCCAAGCCATGTCATCTCTCACTCACTTTTCCAGCTTCCGTGCTTGCCCCTTTATAACTCATTCTCCACACAGTTGTAGAGTGATCTTTCCAAAATACAAGTCAGCTCAAGTTTTTTCTCCTTGATTAAAGCCCTTCACTGGCTTCTCATTGTTCTTGGCATAAACCCCCAAAATCCTAGCCATGACTTACAAGGTCCCGGGTGATCGGACGCCTTCCTAACCTGCTAACTAGCTCACCTATCATTGTTTCCCCTAAATCACCATGTTCACTATGTTAAACGAAGCCATAGTGACTTCATTTAAGTTCTCCAAATACATCAAATTCTTTTCCTCAGCAGAGCCTTTACACACACTCTTGCTACTATTTAGAATGTTCTTCCTACAGTTCTTCCCATGGGTGGTTGCTTCTCATCCTTGAACTCTCAGCTTCCAAGTCACTCCCTCATAGAGATCTTCCCTGTCTATTGTAAGTAACTTTCCTCCCCTTGTGGAGCACTTATTCGGTGACAGTCAAGAAATAACGTACAAGGGAAATCTCACATTGATGTAAACTATTATGAACTCAATAAAAAAAAATTTCCTCCCCTTGCTCCCACAGAATTTAATTCTCTATTACTGCAACTTGTTTTCTACATAGCTGTTTTCACTATTTTTTATTTGTTTTCTTGTTTACTTTCTCATGCACCACCCCCCCCCACTAGAATGAAAGCTTCATGAGGGCAGGGACCACGTTCATTTTATTCACCATCATATACCAGTCCATACCATAGTGACTAACACATAGTAGGTACCCAATAAATATTTGGCAAGGGAATGAGTTAACAAATTTGAGGCAGCCAAGTGATAACATCAGACAGGAAGTTGGATATGCAAGTTGAGAAGCTCAAGGGAGAGATTTGTCATAGTAATATAGATCCTGGAGTCATAGGGATATTTATTGTAGTGGACACCCTGGGAATGGATGAGATTACCTAAGGAGTGAAGATAACAGTTTGAGAAAGAATGAATGCTTTTGTAGTCAAATGAATCAGTCTTTTCATTCATGCCATCTGGATTTTGTGTTAGGAAGTCCTTTTGGCTCTACCTTCAAAATATGTCGAGTCCAACAACTTCACACCACCTCCCCTGCTATCCCCTGGATCCAAGTCGCTGTTACAATAGTCTTCTAATTGGTCTCCCTGCTTTCACCCTTGCTCCTTAGAGTGGTGTATCCTGGACCCAGCAGCCAACGTGATCCTGTTATACAGCAAGACAGATATGTCACTCCTCTGCTCAAGGCCCTCCAGTGACTCCTGATTTCAAGTGCAGTAAAAGGTGAAGAGGAGCAGAATTTTCCACCCCAATATAAATGTGCCCCTTTGGCATGAGGATTATTTTGAGCTGATAAGAAACAGCAGACACAGAAGAAACTCTGAAAACCGAATAGAAGTTACCTTTTGTAAGAGACATTTACATTTATAAGGGAATCTCCATTTGTAAGGGTGTCCCCCTCTCTGTACCAGGAAGAGGAGGATGACTAATCTCTAGAAACTCTTATCATGGAGAAGGCAAGGACTTAAATCTGCATAACAACGTTACCCTTGTTTACGGTGCTTTTCCTGGTCTTCTCCCATAACTGGCTCCCCCACCGCTCTCCAACATCTTCCTTTGTCTTTAGCTAAAGAGGGTATTTAAGATGATGGCTTGGGTCGTTTGGGGGAATTTCTCAGTTGTCCTAGGTCACACCTCACCCCCAGGTCTCTCCCCTGTATATAGGAAGCACAGATGTTATTAAACTTCTTTTTCTCCTGTTGATCTGTCTTTTGTTATAGGGTGAGGGGTCTCAGCCAAGAACCTAGAAGGGTAGAGGGAAAACTATTTTTTCCTCCCTGATAAAGGCAAGGTCTTTACCATGGTCTAGAAAAACCTACATGATCTGGCCTCTCGGCTAATTATCAGCCTTGTCTCCCACTATTCACTCCGTTTCAGCCATACTGGCCTCCTTCCTGTTCTTAGAACTCGCCAGGTATCCTTCAGTCTTCCTGACATGCTGTTCCCTCAGAGAGCCACTTGGCTTACTCCCTCCTTTATCTTTGCTTCAGTGTCAGCCTCTTGCTGAGGCCAACTCTGATCAACCCTTTTGATTTTGCACCCTTCCACTCCCATACTCCTGACCCTGCTCCTTACTATGCTCTATTTCTTTCATAACACTTTTCATCTTCAAACATGCTTTATAATTTATTTACTTATTTGGCTTATTGCTTATTGTCTATCCCCCCACCCCTCACTAAAATGTCAGCTGCAGGTAGGCAGGGGCTTTTGTCTTTTTGTTCACTGATGTTTTCTCAGCACCTAAAATAGTGCTGGCACATAACAAGCACTGAATAAATATTTGCTAAATGAATGAAGGAAGGAAGGAATGGAAGGATGGTCTTCATGACAAAATTATAACAGCATCTGCCCATTTTCTTCTCGTACTCCAGTGGTCCTACTTTTCTGTTTGTTTTTTGCTGAGGAAGATTGTCACTGAGCTAACATCTGTGCCGATATTCCTCTGTTTTAAAGATTTTATTTTTTCCTTTTTCTCTCCAAAGCCCGCTGGTACATAGTTGTGCATTTTTAGTTGTGGGTCCTTCTAGTTGTGGCATGTGGGATGCCCCCTCAGCATGGCTTAAAGAGCAGTGCCATGGCCCCACCCAGGATTCGAACTGGCAAAACCCTGGACCGCCGAAGCAGAGCGCTGGAACTTAACCACTCAGCCACGGGGCCAGCCCCCCTTCCTCTATTTTATATGTGGGTAACTGCCACAGCATAGCCTACACAAGTGGTATAGGTCTGCACCCAGGATCTGAACCTGCAAACCTAGGCCACTGAAGTGGAGCACGCTGAACTTATCCACTAGGCCATGGGGTCAGCCCAGTGGTTCTACTTTTTACATGTAAATCCTTGAACTGAAATTTATTTTAGAGTAAAAAGTGTGGTATGAATCCAGATTTTTTTTCCCTTCAAATGGTTAATTGTCTCTACACAATTTATTGAAAAAATCCATCATTCCCCACCCCTCCCATTTGAAATATTTTTAAGGCATATTTTAGCTCCTTTTAATTGAGTATTAAGTTTGGTTAAAACATATCATCTCTTTTATTGTGGAGAAAGATCCAGTAGAATTATATCTACATTCACTCAGCCAGTTCCTATATAGATATCATTCGTTAAAAAGTTTTTATTCCTTGCTTGTTGTAGCTAAGTAGGCTATCTCTGGACAGTGGCTACTTAAAGAGGTTTGGAAAGTCTCCCAATCTTTAATCACATAAAATTCTTTCCTCCCTTCCTCCTTCTTGCTTCATACCAGATAACATTTTTAGAACACGTGTCAGGATATGTTTCTGTAGTTTGGAAAACAGGCACAACTGGATGCTGAGTGACGTTACATTTGCCCTTCATGTCAAAATGCAAGGCCGACAAGAGAGCTTCAACTTACTCATCTTGGAGTGACCCCTAGTTTGATGACTGAAGGTTATTTCTTAATCATTTAACAGGTTAAAGATTTTTATTTATTTATTAAGATTTTATTTTTCCTTTTTTTCCCCAAAGCCCCCCCGGTACATAGTTGTATGTTTTTAGTTGTGGGTCCTTCTAGTTGTGGCATGTGGGTTGCCGCCTCAGCATGGCTTGATGAGTGGTGCCACGTCTGTGCCCAGGATCCGAATCGGCGAAACCCTGGGCCGCCAAAGCAGACCACGCAAGCTTAACCACTCAGCCACAGGGCCGGCCCCTGAAACTTTTTAAACTATGGAGTGTTTTTGTTTTGCTTTGTTGTCCATTTGTTTTAGTAAAAAATGTGAGCCCTTTGCAAATAAATTGGGATTTAAGACAAGGTCACCAGTATTCGCTAAATCCTTACTATGCGCCCATCTCATACTAAGCACCATGGAGGATAAAAAGAGCTTGCAAGTAATTCAGCCAACGTGTATTTAGCACTGATTATATGCCAAAGACACCTAGTGATGAGGTAATACTGCTTGACTCAGTCTATGAGGCAATCATTGAGATGGCATCTGGAGAGAAACAATGGGTCAAGGGAAAAATTATATTAAAGAGAAAATATAACTATGTTTAATGATAATCCGAAACAGTAAACAGAGAGAAAGAAGTAAAGGGAAAAATCTAGAAGACTCATGAGGAGGAGGGATGGGATTCAGAGATGAGTTTTAGGCAGTGTGAGGCCTGCTTATCCGACTGCCTGTAAGCCAGAGTCCCTCACACTCAGTTTGCCCACGGTCCCCTCTCTCCGGGATTATGTCAGCAGTACCCTGCTTCCTGCTCCTCCCTCCCCTAACACAGTCTTGGAACTGCAGCCACAGTGATCTCTTTAAGATGAAATCTGATTACCTTGCTCCACCTCTTAGAAAAAGCTCCTCTCTCCATTGCCCTCTCATCTAGCCAGTAGGCCCTCTGCCTTCCTCTCCAGCTTCTTCCTTTGTCCTCTCTGTCCTGACTCTATGCTATAGCCATCATGATCCTCTCCCACAGTTCCCTCAATGAGCCATCCCCTAACCCCTCCCTCTCTCTTCTGGTCCTTGGAAGTGCTGTGTCCCCTGTCTAGGTGCACATTTCCTTCTTGAGACCCAGGGGGACAGGGACATCTATTGTAGAGTCGGCCCTGTTCTGCCCCAGACTGGGGGAGGCCTGGCTTAGACTCAGAGCCTAGGGGAAGGTCCTGCAGTCCTCCTGTCTGGATCTGAGACAGAGAAAGACAGTGCCTGCTGGCCCAGGGGGAGGGGTTTCTCTAGTTTTTCCTGGGGGTGCGGACGCTGCTTGCTGAGCCTGGCATTTAAGTGGATTTGCCAACCTGTCCAATTCCCAGCTACCGCCAGAGCCGATAATTTCCACACCACATTCTGAAGGCAAGTGGACATGACTTTTGCTGTACTGTCATTATTTGGCTGGGGGATAAAAAACAAATATTCTTGTCTCACTGAGTACTATTTTCTCCATTAATGTTAATAATTCAGAGCTGGTTCCAAAGCTTCTTGGGGTTTGTACCCACGACCTGAGCATCATTTACTACCACCTGCCTGGCATATATCATAATTCACCATGGGCAGAGTAACTGTGAGGCAGAAAAGTGACAATTGTCCATAAATTCTACCTCCCACAAGATAAAGTGGTAACATTTCAGCATATTTCCTTCTAGTTATTTTGTCTCCATATTTTTCTTTTTATAGTTCATACCGTGTGACTTGGGGCTTTTCTTTTCCCACTTGACTCTCTTCTTCCGTGGTCTCATTCATTCTGATGGGTTTTATTACCATTTCTAAAGCAACAATTTAGCCCTGAACTCTGCCCTGAGCATCAGATTTCTCCCCCGCCCCTCCCCCGCCCCCACATCTGAAACTTGCTCCTCTGCAAGCATTTTGGTAAATAGCCATAACCTACTAATGTCAGAAACTTAGAGTCATCCATAATGACTCCCTGTTTCCTCAATTCCACCCCAGTCCTTTTCCCTCTGATTCATCAGCAAATTCTGTCCTTTCTACCTGCCATATATACCTAGCAATAGTTCCTTCATCCCTGGGTCGTTACCACAACCCTAATTCAAGTCGCTATCTTCTCTCTTGGTCTGTTTGCACTGTCCCATTGGTGTCCCGGTTTCCACACTTAACCCTCAGCAATCTTTTAATGGGTTCGAAGTTTCTGCCTACCTTGGCTCCCTCATTTTACGCCCCTTAAATTCCTGTCACCCTGGATCTTTTCCCCTCCATTTTGTGCTTAGTGCTCTCTTCTTTTCCTGAAAAGCTTTCCCCCTAGCTTTCCTATGGCTCCTTTCTTTTCTCCTTTCAGATCTGATCTCCAAAGTCATCTCTTTACATAGACCTTCTGTGACGTCTTAATCAGATTTGGGCTCCCAAATATTGTCCATCAAAGCACTTGGCTTCCTTCCTCCCTGGCACTAATCACAGCATGCAGTTGTTTAATTTGTTAATTGTATTTAATTTTTTCTTTAGTTTTTAAAAAATTAGAATTTTTTAAACTTTTGTATCCCCTCCCATTTAGGATTGGCAGATAAAATACAGAATGCCCGGTTAGATTTGAATTTCAGATAAACGAGTAAGTTTTTTTGTATATGATATTGGGACAGAAAGAATTATTTGTTTTCTGAAATTCAAACTTAACTGGGCGTGCTGTATTTTTATTTGCTAAATCTGGCAGCTTTACCCACGAGGCGCCTTGCCCTTGTCTCGCTTGTTCTGGGTTGTATCCTCACGGCCAAGCCCAGAGCCTGCCATTTAAGAGGTGTTGAGTAATTGTTGTATATGAAGACCCGTCTACCGTTTTGGACGTTTTTTCCCACCTGACATTTAATAGAATTTTCCTCACTCAATAAAAATTGTTGTGAGAGATAATTTGAAAAAATATATTTTATTATCTAAACTTCTTTGTTTTCCATTTCTGCAAAATTGGCAAAATAGGAGCATGTACCCTCATCACATCTTTATGAGAATTAAGTGAGTTAACGGGTGTAAAGTTTAGCACCGTGCCCAGCCCACTGGAACACGCGATAAATTTCATTTCTTTATTAAATGCACCCCGTGAACCATCTTAGCGGAAAGCAAAAACGCGGGTTTGTGGGGCACGGGTGGGGGCTGGGAAAACGGTTAGAAACAGGCGCCGGCCAGAACGCAGAGAGCCCGGGAAAAGGGGAGGAGCGAGGAGTGAACGACAGAGGAGGCAGCCAACGGGGAGGCTGGGAACCGCTCCCCCTCCCTTTGCGTTTCAAATTCTGAGCTCCGTTTCCATCCGGGTCCTTCAGCCTCGTTCCCGGGCAGTATAAAGTTTGCTGTCTCCTTTGTTCGCCCTCGTTGCGCAGTAGTGCTCGCGGCTTCCCCTTTCGGTCTTCGGAGCCGGCAGCCCTCTCTCGTGCTGAGCTGCTAGGAAGCCCCTGTCGGCGAGCTCGTAGGAGCCTGGAAGCGTCGCCCTCCCCCCCGGTACGTGCATCCTGTCCTGACGCTGCTTTCCGTGCGCTCCGGCCGCCTTCGAACTTGGGATTATCTCCCTGGAGATGGGGGCGGCGGGCGCCATTTTAAGAGCCGAAAGGTGCCGACCTATTTAGATAAAGCGGAGAGTGTGGACGGAAGACGTGTAGGCGGCGCGTTTCGTTGTGTGCCTCTCGAGCAAGTTTGGCTGTCGCCTGCGGGGGTGGTGGCGGAGGTCGGGGCTGGAGCGGGACGAGGCGAGACCACGGTGGCTGCATCGGGATGGCGCTGGGCCGCCGCCGGCACGTGCGTCCTCCGCGGGGCCCGGTCGCTGGCGGCCGTGCAGAGGGAGCCCTGTGAACGTTCTCAGCCGCTGCTGGGCACAGTTACTCCCTTGACTGGTGTCGCTTGTCCTGGGCGGAATCCAAGTGTCGCCATTTTGTGTTTCCACGCGGTTTTTAATGACAGGCTTTAATTGGGTTCTCCTGCAATCTTGGAGCACTGTTACACTGTGCCCTTCCACATTCCGTTATTTCATATCAAATGATTTGACACTTTTTTCCCAATCAGTAATCTTTTTGGCGGGATAGGTTTGGCGACCGAGGGGAGGCGTAACTTGGCTCAAACTTTACATTTCTGCTTATATTTACTAGGGGGTCCTAATGAGGAAAGACCAAGTTCTTGGAAGAGGGCTGGGCGTTAAGGACCTGCGTCTGGCCCGTGACCTTGAATGAATCGATAATTTTTTTAAACCATTTGGTTAGGATGTGATAATTAAATCTTGAAAAGGCAGGAAATCAAGGATTAGAATTAAGATTCACTTTTTCAAATGTTGAGTAGCCGTTACTTGATTAAAACTGCTAGGATGGATCAAGGATAAAGGCATTAAGTTGGCCCTTTTAACCAGTTAATGTAAACTGACCTATTACTAAACTATTTAAATTGGTTTCCTGCCGAGGCTTAGCAAAGACTGCTTTTGCTGTCTTTGGTTATTAAGGAATAATGGTTTTAGTAAAAGAAAAATGTGCCACAATAAATACATGTGTCCGATAAACTTCAGGAACTTTTTCCAGGGAGGTAATACTGTTCTTTTTACCAGATTCTCACCAGGGAAGAAAAATGGTTGAAGCAGATCGCCCAGGAAAGCTGTTTATTGGTGGCCTCAATACAGAAACAAATGAGAAAGCCCTTGAAGCAGTATTTGGCAAATATGGACGCATAGTGGAAGGTGAGTTATTTGAAAGTTACATTCAAGACTGTTAAAATTAAAACGATAAGCTATGATGAATTTGATTGCATTGATTATCCAAAATGATAATATATTTTGTCCTCTAAGAAGTTCTGAGCTTACTTTTTACATATTCATTTGTGTTATTTCATTCGAACTAGAGTAACACTTTTTCCCCCGGAAAACTACTTTTGTTTTTTTAGTACTGTTGATGAAAGATCGTGAAACCAACAAATCAAGAGGATTTGCTTTTGTCACCTTTGAAAGCCCAGCAGATGCTAAGGATGCGGCCAGAGACATGAATGGAAAGGTGAGATTGTCCGCAAGTTGATACTATGGATCCTGGTGCATAAAATAGCACCGTGTGTTACCCAAGGGTGGTCTAGGGCAGCCCTGGAATTTTGTTTTTGAGTGCATGCCTTTCCAGGACCCTCTGATCATAGCCCTTTGTAATTTCAGAATCAGATTTTGTAGCCAAAGTTACCGATTATGCTCTTAAAGTCTTTCAGTTCAGAATATTATATGATAATGTTTTATCTGGAATCCATGAACTGATCAGATAACTTAGCTTTGCATTTTGGTTATTAGTTTTTATAACAAGTTGTTAACTGTCTGGCCTTGTTTTAAATTTTACTCACGAGCAGTGCAGTGGATCCAAGTTATGGTTTGGTTTAAATCATCAGTGTCATTCTTAAAGACTGAGTAAACATTTTGAGTCAATGGACAAGTATCACAGGCTGTATCTGTAGCATATTTTCTTAGATTAATTGGTGAGCAAAATTTACCTGCATTTTGAAGGACATAACCGGTGTCACAGTGCATAGTGGATCTGCAAGTTCTTTTTTTCCCTGTGACTTTTAAAATAACCATTTATTTTCATACTGATGGTGCTGGAAATTGGCTGTGGTTTGGCTGACCCAAGTTGGAGTCAACAGGGATTGGGAGGGTTCCAGTCTAATGGGTCTGCTCAGTTCTGGTCCAGCGTCTTTATTCTGGGTCCCAAGCTGAAGGGGCAGTGGGATAGCTGAAGTTTGCTTTTCTCATGTCACATCAGAGGAGCACAAGGGAACAAGTCAAATCACAGGCACACATGTAAATCATCTGCTTGCGTCATATCTGCTGACATGCTATTGGCCCAGCTTCTTTTTAAAAGTCTATGTAATTAACCATTTTGCTATTATTTAGTCCTTAGATGGAAAAGCCATCAAGGTAGAGCAAGCCACTAAACCATCATTTGAAAGTGGGAGACGTGGACCACCTCCACCTCCAAGAAGCAGAGGCCCTCCGAGAGGCCTTAGAGGCGGAAGAGGAGGAAGTGGAGGAACCAGGGGACCTCCCTCACGTGGAGGGCACATGGGTAATGACGTGGGTCTACTTCAGGCTTGGTGTCTACGTTAGGAACTGCAGACCCACACCAGTGGGTGCTTTTGGTTAAGTCCTTGTTTAAAGGCTCCAGCTTTTGAAATTGAGAACGCTTGCTCATCTACCAAAGTGATTATGACTTAAAACAGAAGGCTTCCTTAGTTAAATTGCAGTTTTTAAACGATGGACAATAGACTAGTCCTCATCCACGTAGTTCATTCTGTAGGAGCAAAGCAAATGCAGAAAAGTTTTGATAGGCATCGGTGTTGGGCATATGAAATTAAAACAATTTGCACTTTTTCTTTGAAGTAACTTTTAAGACTACCCCCAGTTTTTATTTTCGTAGTCTGTATAGACGTCTCATGATCTGTCTTGTACAAGTGAAAACTAAAACAAAATTTCCCAACTAAATGAATGATGGTCATATTCGTGGTCAAGCAAAGAACACATTTACAGCTTTTTCTTGATTCTCGTGAGTATTCACGTGTTTTTCTTTTTTCTCCTAATGTAGATGATGGTGGCTATTCCATGAATTTTAACATGAGTTCTTCCAGGGGACCACTTCCAGTAAAAAGAGGACCGCCACCACGAAGTGGAGGTCCTCCCCCTAAAAGATCTGCCCCTTCAGGACCAGTTCGCAGCAGCAGTGGAATGGGAGGAAGAGGTGAGCTTAATTACAATATGTTCTACCACCATAACACAGGAAAGGATTGAGAGGTGAATCTAAAAATGATGCTTAAAACTGACTCATGAGGGCCCGCCTGGTGTCGCCTTGGTCAAGTTGACACGTTCTGCTTTGGCGCCCCCGGGGTTCGCTGGTTCAGATCCCGGGTGCAGACGTGGCACCGCTTGGCAAGCCATGCTGTGGCAGGTGTCCCACATATAAAGTAGAGGAAGATGGGCATGGATGTTTGCTCAGGGCCAGTCTTCCTCAGCAAAAAGAGGAAGATTGGCATCAGATGTTAGCTCAGGGCTAATCTTCCTCAAAAAAAAAAAAAAAAAAGAAAACTGACTCGTGGACTCCAGGTGATCTAGGTACGTGCAGTTAATTAGCACTGAGAAGAATTGAGGTGTAAATAGGAAATTTTACAGAAGATGTCTTGATTTAGCTCCATATTGTCATATTAGGTTACATCACTACTTTTCATTGCCTGAATGTAGGTTCACATTTTTTCTCTTGGGGTATATTTAAAAGTGATTATTTTTCTTTAAGCTCCTGTGTCACGTGGAAGAGATAGTTATGGAGGCCCACCCCGAAGGGAACCCCTGCCCTCTCGTAGAGATGTTTATTTGTCCCCAAGAGATGATGGATATTCTACTAAAGACAGGTAACAGAAAAGTATAGTAGCTTTTGTCTCAATGAATTGTTGAAGGAGAGCTCATCAAAAGCGTGAACTGTTACTTTTGTTGTCATAGCTATTCAAGCAGAGATTACCCAAGTTCTCGTGATACAAGAGATTATGCACCACCACCAAGAGATTATACTTACCGTGATTATGGTCATTCCAGTTCACGTGATGACTATCCATCAAGAGGCTATAGGTAGGTGACTTGACTGTCACGCCTTGATGTGAAATAATTGTAAAAATTGATGCCTTGGGGATTACATGTTTCTCTCTTTAATTTAGTGATAGAGATGGCTATGGTCGTGATCGAGACTATTCAGATCATCCAAGTGGAGGTTCCTACAGAGATTCATATGAGAGTTATGGTAAGATATTGGTTGAGGGTCTTTGAATATCACCAGCTTGAGTTTTTAGGTTCATGAGCCAGTTTATTAGGCTGTGTGGTGCTTGCTTTTAAAGGGATGTTCGCTTGCTTTTAAGGGGGTAACTTTATCAGCTGGGCTTTTCCTAGTTTTGTGAGGGGCTTTTGTTTTTTCTAAGTTTTTTTTTTGAGGCTGTTTGCTTGCTTTGGAGGGGATTTTGCTTGCTTAAATTGGCAGCCTTATGTGTTTTCCCCCAACAGTGAAAATACAATTTAAAAATTTTATTAACAAGATCAAATATTTACCATTGCAATATGAAGGAAAGTCTACAGTTCAAAATTGCAACTTATCACTGGAAAGTGGCTGAGTGTCTACTATAAAATAACAAGCTCTCTGGAATATCCTCTTGAAATACACACCGTCTTCAGTCTTTTCAAACAAACATTAAAACCCATCCATTTCCGTATCTCAGCAGATGAGCAAATCCCTGTAATGGCCAGCAATGGCAGAGTTTAAAACCTCCCAGTTGAGAAAGTAAACGTTTAATACAAGAATTCTGTAAATTCAGATTTAAATGTTGTATATATACAATTTATAGTGTTGCCATATTACCTGACCATTGACCCTGCAGGTAACTCACGTAGTGCTCCACCTACACGAGGGCCCCCGCCATCATATGGTGGAAGCAGTCGCTATGATGATTACAGCAGCTCACGTGACGGATATGGTGGAAGTCGAGACAGTTACTCAAGCAGCCGAAGTGATCTCTACTCAAGTGGTCGTGATCGGGTTGGCAGACAAGAAAGAGGGCTTCCCCCTTCTATGGAAAGGGGGTACCCTCCTCCACGTGATTCCTACAGCAGTTCAAGCCGCGGAGCACCAAGAGGTGGTGGCCGTGGAGGAAGCCGATCTGATAGAGGGGGAGGCAGAAGCAGATATTAAAAACAAACAAAACTTTGGACCAAAATCCCTGTTCAAAGAAACAAACAAAAAGTGGAACCTATTCTGTCATAACTACCCAAGGACTACTAAAAGGAAAAATTGTGTTACCTTTTTTAAATTTCCTGTTAAGTTCCCCTTCCATAATTTTTATGTTCTTGTGAGGAAAAAAGTAAAACATGTTTAATCTTATTTGATTTTATGACATTGCTTTCAACAAGCAAATGTTAAATGTGTTAAGACTTTACTTGTGTAGTAGTGTTGTAATTTTCCAAGTAAAAGTTTCCCTAAAGGCCACTTCCTATCTGATTTTTCCCAGTAAATAAGGCAAACAATTTTAAGATCTTCCACAGACATCTAGCCATCTAAAATGGAGAGATGGCTCTTTCTGCCTACATAAACAAGCTAGCTCTATATAGAGGGTGGTCGGGTTATGCTACTCTTAGGATTTCAGGGTGTCTTCAAACTGAAATCTCAATGTTCTCAGTCTGAAAAACCTGAGATCAGATGCTTATGTAAGGAAAGTGCTATTCACCCAGTAAACCCAAAACAAGTGGATAATGCTGGCCATATTGCCTTTCTGACATTTCCTTGGGAATCTACAAGAACCTCCCCTTTCCCCCTCCCCCAATAAGACCATTTAAGTGTGTGTTAAGCAACTACAGAATACTAAATAAAAAGTTTGGCCAAAACCAACCATGAAGCTGCAAACGATGCTTGCTCTTACTGTTTCAAATTTTTGCAACTCTGTAGTGTCTCACTTTTAAGGAACAGCTTGATTGCAAAGGAGAAAATAGATAAGCAATGAAGTTATCTCCAACTTCTCAAAGGCTTATGACTTCTAAAAAGTGAATCTATCAGCATTCCACATCAGATTTAAAGCATCAAATGCCTGTGAAACAGCAAAGATGGTAAGCAAAGCAAACTAGTTTTTCCGTCTAAGTCGAAATTGAACACTTAAACCTTCCTCCTAGTACAGTGAAACACTGTACCTCATGGCGATGGAAATGCTTTCTAGATTAAAAAAAAAACTTTGGAAAAGCAAAGTGTTCGATAGCATATTAGAAGTCCTCCAAATTCAACACTTGGATTTTTTTTTAAAAAGCATGTATGACACTTAAAGGCCTTAATAATACAGCTGTTGTTTACCAATAGCGATCTGGGGCTTGGGAGGGGGTATCTTTTTTTTTTTTAAGTCTTTTTGATGAAGACCTTTAAACATGCTTCATATGTTTTAACATTTTTCAAATTAGTCTTTTAGTCAATATAGGAAATGGCTTAAGTTTGGGGTCCCCCCTCTCTCTACCCCTGTAAGCCATTGCAAACTTGACATTTAGTTGGATGCCTGACTTGTTTTTAGTTCTATGAAACTACACTGTATGGAGAAAATCTATTGCAAGTGGTCTTTAAAAAGCAAAACCTGAGGCAGCATGACCCAGGTCCAGCCATGAAGTTGAAAAAGATGCTCTTGAATATAGTAAACTTGAAGACCTCCAACTAAAAATCCTTACCCTGCACTTATTCCTTCAAATAAGTTTTGTCCGTTCAACTTATGGATTTAACATGGCAGTGCACCATTGGAACAGAGTGAGAATCCATAAGCCATGCAACTTAACCATTTAAGCCATTCCAGTCCATCCCAAGCCAGTGACTCTTCCACCACTTAAGAAGTAGTAGAACATGAAATAACGTTAAGCTGCAAGTCTGAACTTGCCTTTTCTTTCTGGAAAAGAGGGCAGTTATAGGCAAGTTTAAAAGAATTGCCTTAAGAGAGATAACTGGTTACCTATTTAATTTTTACAGGTTGAGGATTTTGGTCATTATGGTCATGGAGTGCTGATTTATTCACACTAGATAAAGCTGGCAACTAAAAGAAATCAGATGCTAAGGTAAGTGTTGAAAGCATGGCCTTCATGGGTTTAAAAAGAGCTTTGCTACTTTGTGTAACTGATTGGCAAGTTACATGTAGAATGATAGCAACTCATGGATTATGAGGATTAAGTGCTGTAGTGTATAACACCTGGCACGTTAACTACCAGTCCTTTTTATGTAGGGTGAGGTTACTTTAAACATTAGGTATGTTTCCATTAGTGGCTCAGTCATGCAGTATTAGCTATTTTTGAAAGTATAAAGCTTGCTAATACTTCATAGGCAGTTGTACAGTTAACATTTTGGTATGTGAGCAAACTTCACTTGAATGTTCAAACTTGCTCTCGTGCATTTTGCAAAAGGAGACCCTTTTTATTAGTGCCTGATTGTTTGCTCAGCTACAGTACAAATTGGCTAAAGAGAATAGTTGCAGCTGCTAGTAAGTTCCAAGTTTGAGTAACACTGGTATAATGATAACATACATGGTCTTAATATTACCAAAGTCATGCTTACAGGAATTGTAACAGGCATTTATGGTTGCTTCCTAGTGCTTGCAATTTTTAAGGAAATGTTTTGTTGCCAGTCAAAGCGACAAAAAAGTATATATTTAAAGAAGAGGTAAGAGGAGGAGTAATTACCAATATAAAACTATCTTGCGACCTGATCACGTGCTTTTCCATTTTTACAGAGTTGTTGAAGCAGAAGGCGGCTGATTGTCGATAAGGCACAACAGTTGCATAAGCAGTACTCATCAGAGTTGGTTTGGTGCAGGCAATAGATGTTTGCCTTCAAGGGTTCCTGTGGATCTGAGGGAGGCGTCAGCGTTGGTTAGCACTCTTAATAGGGAGTGGTGGTTACTTAAGTAACTGACCAGATGGAGAAAGGGGAGCAATTACATTGGTAAGTGGAAGGTAGTCAGGAAGTTCTTGTGGTTCTTTATGTAGATGTTACAGCGTTGGCTTTCATTTTATTCAGCTCGTATCATAGGGGCAACTCTGCAACTTAGAACTTCCTAATTATCACTTACTCTCAGAAAGTTGCCTTACGAAACTGAAAGGCATAAGTGTTAACTCTTTAACCAGTGAAGTGTCTGATTTTCAGCAAGTGAAACATTTTTTGGTGTTGATCCAGAAGTGGGATTTACTCTTAAAGCAAAACTAAAGGGAAGAGTAATTTCTAGAAACTAAAGTAACTGGAAACATAGCACACTTTAAAAACTGGAAACAAAATTGGGCCACTTGGCTCTTTTTTTTTTTTTTTTTAACTGTTGTTTTGTAACTAATTTACTCCCACCTCCTGTCTTGGAAATAAATCAAGGAACAACTAGAAAAAAGAGTATAAAAGCTAATGTTCTCAAAGGAAACAGATTTGAGTTGTTGGGTTAGAAGAACCAACTGAACTTCTGAGAATTTTTGTATAGTAAATAGCAGCACTAACTGTCATGTTTAACATTTGCACTTGTGGAAAATAATCCAGAAATTTTAACCCTCATTTAACAGGCTCTTCTAATCACAGACCATAGGAGTATGGACCAAATTTAAATAGCTGTTGCACTTTCACGTAGCTGTCTTCCACAATCCTCATATAATCTAAATTACTTGGGTTTATATTCTGAGGTCCTTTTGGCTCTTGAGATTTAATTTAGATATCTTGAAGATAGTGTAGAAGAGAAATTAATCATAGTAAATATGAATACTAAATTCAGATTAAGAAGTACACTTAAATGACCAGACAGCTGTTTGGCAAATAGTTTACTGACCCAGCAGACTTAATTCTGCTCCCGTTGGAAAAAGAATCAGTCTTGATTCTTTTGGTTTTATACTGGTTGTAAAAGAAATAGAATGATAAAATGTTTTCCTTGTTTAACTGGTACTTGACTATAGTAGAAGTTAGGTATTATAGATTGCTTTTCTCTTTTTGGAATGTTTTGTATTTGAAACTTAATAAAACTTAACATGCATTTTTTTTGTGCCCTGGGTTCTTTTTTACCTTTTTGCAATAAGAAATTTAGGCTTTTAAATGTGATCTTCCCATGTCCCCCTCCCTTGGACTGTAGTTCTGCACTGTGGCACTTGAGCACTTGCCAGGGAACATAGTCACTGAAGTGGCCTGTTCCTGTGACTAGGCCTACTTTATAGGGGAGTGAGCTTCAGCTAGGCACCGAAGTAATTCAGATGATTTCATTTAATCCTTACCCTCAAATTAAATGGGAGCAGTAACACCAAAGAACTAGAAGCTAAAATACCAAAGATGTACTGTGGTGCTTTTACTATTTCCTGCGTAACTTTCAGGAGAAACGGGTCAGTTAACTCGGTTTGACGATGACTCCCACCTGGGACTCAGTCCATCAGTGATGCTGTTAAACCAGCAGCACTTGATAAGTGTGCTTCTGTATTGACAACTGTTTCTCTGCTTTATCTCCTCTATACATCTGCCTCCCATGTTCATTGCACTGTCCTTTATTCGAAGGAAAGCAATCCATGGATTGGAGTAGAGTGCCTCGCAAAAAGTGGAGCACTGCTCCGGAGGGATCTGGGGCATGAGTTGACAGCGTTAGAAGAGGCACTGCAGAAACTGGTTATGACTGGCTGCAAGGTTCTATTTTCTAGAGTAAGGTAAGCTAGTTAAAGCTGAGTTGGAGAATTGTGATTGGTGTAAGGTTTCCTTGACAGGTCCTTCCCTGTAAGAGCAGGCTGACTTAGGTGTAGCTTTGTGACATGGGCTAGGCCACTGGGGCAGCCTCCATTTTTGTGGGTTCTGATATATGCATTAACTTTATCAGTACCTAAAACAGGGTATTGAACTTGGCCAGTTGAACAGAACTTATCACGTGGACAAGGAATGTTAGCTGAGTATTAGGATCCATTGTTTAATACCTTGTCATTCTGTAGATAACCTCAGCTCCATACTAGTTCCAGAAAAACTTCATCCCATTAGTTAAGTTGCACACATTAATACACTGCCCTGAAACACTCAAACATTATCAATAATGAACTCAATATTTAGAGGTTTTGAAGATAAACTTGATATGCAAATGTTTCAGATTGAAATTTCCAAGTGTAGCGTGAGATTGCCATCACACCAGCAAGCACCTTGTGGCTCTTTCTAGGTAGTTCTTTCCATCATCCCCCAAAGATAGACTAACTTTGTTCTAGAACATCTAAACGCAGTCAAAGTATGGAACCTTGTGTGAGGCCTTCATTCAGCAAAATGCTTTTGAGATTCAGCCGTGTTGAGTCTCGATAATTTGTTCCCCTTTTTTGCTGAGTATGAGCATAGTACAGTTTACCTGTTGATGGAAACCTGGGCCTTTTCCAGCTGTTGGCTATTATGAATAAAGTTGCTGTGGATTTACAGAAGGCTTGGACATGTATTTTTCGTTTATTTTGGACAAATATCTTGGAGTGGAATGGATGGGGTAACACGGTAGATGATACATGTTTAGTTTTTAAGACACTGCCAAGTCTCCCCAGAGTATCATTTTATGCCCTCACAACAGTTTATGAGAGTTCCTGTAGCTTACCAACATTTGCTGCTGTTGATCTGTTTCAGTTTTAACTGTTTTAGTGGCTATGTGGGATGCTATTACATTGTAATTTTAGTTTGCATTTCCTTGATCACTGAACACTTCTTTAAAAAATAAACTGGGGATAATCTAAAATTCGTAGAAATTTTGCAAAGATAGCATAGAGTTCCTCAATATCCTTCACCCAGTATGCCCTAATTTTAATATATTAAAAAATAGGGTATACTGGTTAAAACTAAGAGATTGACGTTGGTACATTACTATTAACTAAACTCCAGATTTGATTGAAGTTTCACAAGTTTTCCACTACTTTCCTTTCTGTTTCAGGATCCAACCCAATATTACATTGCGTTTCATATTGGGCATTTTCTCATGTTTTTATAACCATCTCTGTATCTTTCACAAACAGTCCGAGTCTTTTGTCCATTTTAAAAACTGGATTTTCTTTTAAATATTATACAACTTCTTTGTATATACTGGATACATGTTCTTTGTCAGATGTGTGTGTTGTGAATATTTTCTCTTAGTCTTCCTTATTTTTCTTCTTTTTCTTGATGAGGAAATGGAATCTGTTAAAATATCTCAGGGTTATTGCTTCCTGTGACCTGTAGAAACTTTGCCTACTTGAAGGTCATGAAGATATTTTCCTATCTTCTACAAATCTGCTAGTTTTAACTTTATATTCCATCTGTAAATCCATTTTGAATTTATTTTTATGGTGAGGTAGGAGTTGAAACATTTTTTTGAATATGGATATCCATTTATTCTATCATCTTGTTGAAAAGTCCTCATTGAATTTCCTCAGTTTTATAGGAACGAAATATACTTAGGTACATTACTTTTTAAAATTATGTCTATTGTGGATTACTGTAGCTTTATAGTAAGCTCTCTGAAGACACTAATGTTTCAAAAGTTTTTTCCCCCGGAGCCAGCGAGTGGCGCAGGAGTTAATTTTGCACATTCTGCTGTGGCGGCTCAGGGTTTGCCAGTTCAGATCTCGGGTGCAGACCTACGCACCACTTGTCTGGCCCTGCTGTGGCAGATGTCCTACATATAAAAAATTAGAAGAAGATGGGCATGGACGTTAGCTCAGGGCCAGTCTTACTCGAAAAGGATTGGCAGCAGATATTAGCTCAGGGCTAATCTTCCTCAAAAAGAAAAAGTTTTTTTCCTGCAGTGTCGTCTTTTCCCCTCAAAGTTACTGCTGCAGTTTTTTCCAATTTAAATTGCATCTTCCACGTTAGAGGCTTTCCTCAAATGAGTGGAAATTTTTGGTTTTGTGCTCATAGGAGTAGGGGGTTAACATTAAGTTCTGAGGAGTTTCCAACTTTGAGCTTCGCTGTTGGGGAACCCCTGGTGCCATTGTGTGTGTGTGTGTGTGTGTGTGGTGGGAGCTGACTTGGCGTGTGTGCCTGCACATGTAATATGCTCCCCGCTCCAGTGTCTCCAGTGTCGCCTTACTATAACCCACCTCCAGCTGCCTTGGCGCCTGTGCTCTCTGTCCTGCCCTGGTGATGAGATAACGAATGATCTTCTCAGACCAGTATTGGGAAAGGAAAAAGGGCACAATTAGAAATTGCTCCTCTGGCCTCTCTGACCTTGGTGCTGGCCCCTCTTCCATTTTAGGCCACTCTCCCCTGACCTCCATCTCCATCTGAAACTTTCCCTCTCCAGTCTGTCTAGGTGTCTCTCAGTTTTATCTAGGCTGAGTACAAATTGCAGCTCCAGCATTATCAGCTGTGTGACCTTAGGCAAGTTAACCTGTCTACTTGTTTTCTCATTTGTAAAATGGGGATAATAATGTATCTTCACAGCATAGACTGGGAAGATTAAGTGAGTTAATAGTGCCTGGTACATGGTAAATGCGGCATAGGGAGTAGATGGCGTCATTATCTGTCAATTTTCCTCTTGTGTGTCATCCTCAGGGCTGGAATTCGGGGAGGGAGTCAGCACCTTATGTTAGATCGTCATCTTGTCGAGAACTGAAAGTCCGTAATACAAGCTAGGGTTCTTCCTGTTTCTCCTGAGTCATTCCTCAGTTTTTTTGTACATTGTGATTAGTCCACTCAGGGCCCTTCTCGTTTTATTTTCACTTTGTGTCCCTATACCTACTCCCAATCACCTGCCCCCTAGTGGTGACCTAATGCATTTGCTGTTTATCTTTTTGTTGGTGTGTGTTCTAAGTGAATGTATATCGATGTTTTGTATGTATGTATTTTTAATTTATTTATATGGTATTGTGTTGTATGGGTCATTCTTTTTCTTATAACTTTCTCATCACCATATGTTGAAGACTTGCCTATGTTGCAAATAGACACCTAGTCCATGGCTTCTAACTACAGCATAGTATTCGATGGTGTGCATCCCCCATATTTTGCCTATCCACTCTCCCAGTTTGGTATGTAATCTATTTCTTCCTGGGTTGTAGTGTATATCTGACCTCCTGGCACGTGCTGAGATTTGACCCTAGTTCTGGGTCTAGTGGCAGTTGGAGGTGGTTGTGGTGGATCTTGAGAATAGCATCCCCTTTCAAGCAATGTGTCCCAGGAGAGGTTATCAAGGATTTTTAAGCAGAAGGCGGCTTATTTCTGCAGACATTGTGGGGTAAACTGCTTCAGCTAGTAAGGGAAGTTCAGAATGGCTCGAGGGTTCAAGATTGTCAGTTTCATCCAGGTCCACACAGATGTCTCCATTCCAAGTTTGAGTCCCATTCTTTATCAGTTCTGCTTTTCACATGAGAAACTTGATGAGACTGAATTCAACTGTCATAATTCAGCACCCCGTACAGTTGATTTTTAGGAATATCAGCCCTGTGAGTATAAGAAATAAGAATTTTTTGGGTTGTCATAGAAGCTCTTTGAGTTTTAGACCGTGACTTGAGCTGAGTTAATGGACTTGAGCTTGTAGTTCTTTTGCTTGTAAGCACCCAAGTGAACTCAAAAGAATCCACCCAATACCACAGTATAGTCATGGTTACTGGTACAACAGGTAAGTGCAGTAGCCGCTTGGGCTCCCAAAGCGCATGCTTCAGTTGGCTCTTGATTCCTTGTGATGCCCCTGCATGCCATGGATTACTACCATCCTGTTTCCCATGTGCAAGGAGCACTGTGCTCAAGCCCAAAAGCATGAACAAACTGATCCCCACATCTTATTTTTGTGGATCTATCTCCAGTTGCCACTCTCCAGGGTCTGTCGCCAAGTCAATTTAGTATTTGTTTGGGTCCACTCAGGAGAGAAACCACACAGTACTCTGAACAGGCAAGGTCTGATATAAAGAGTTTACGTGGATAGGAATAATGAGAGATTGCTTAGTAAAACGTAGAGCTCAAGAATATAGCTGGGGCCGGCCGGTGGCGCAGCAGCTAAGTGCGCACATTCTGCTTTGGCGGCCCGGGGTTCGCTGGTTCAGATCCTGGGTGCAGACATGGCACTGCTTGGCACACCATGCTCTGGTAGGCATCCCACATAGAAAGTAAAGGAAGATAGGCACGGATGTTAGCTCAGGGCCAGTCTTCCTCAGCAAAAAGGAAGATTGGCAGATGTTAGCTCAGGGCTAATCTTCCTCAAAAAAAAAAAATATATGGAGAATACCAGATATAATAATAGAATAACAGATAGAATATAACATACCATATAATGATTACTCGTAGGGCCAAATGGGGTACTCAAGCAAGACCCCCCCACCCCACACTGCTCCAGCCCGTGATAGCGGACCCAAGGAAGAACCCACCCTCACCCCAGGGCTGAAAGCTAGACAGACGTTGGACAGGCATGGCTGTGGCCTGTTGAGTGGTAGAGAAGTCATTGTGGTGCCACACTTGCAGAACTTGCTAGAAATCTATCCTCTAGAGTACTGGAGAAGGCTGTTTATAGGGAGGTATCTCACCAGAGGTACTCAACTATAAAACTGCAGGGTGGTTTCTGGGGAAGCTGCTAGCTGCTCCCCATTGCACACTGCAGGAGTCAGGCACTGGAGAAGCACATGCTACAAGCAAGTGTTGCAAAACGCTTTTTCTTCCTGCATTGTCTTTCCAATGCCCTTTACTGACCAAACCTAATGTGATGATGTGATTGAATAAGAAATACATATTTTGGTCTTCATCCTCAGCTCCTGAAACAGCGCTAGATAAAGGTGAAAGGAGCATCTTTTGTCCCCAGTTCCTGAAATAGCTCCAGCGTGATAAAGGTGAAAATGTCTTTCAACAAGCCCCTTTCAACCACACCCAAGTTTGTTAGTAAAGTTAGTTTTGGAAAATCCCCAAGGTTGGGGCCCTGGTTGCCAAAACTGACCATGTGATTACGGGATTGGAATTTTCAGCCCCACCCCGGAAGAGGAGAGGAGGGGAAGTTGAGCTAATCAACAATGGGCAATGATTTAATCAACGGTACCTGTGTAATGAAGCCTCCATAAGAAACCCTAACCATCAGGGCCCTTGAGGGTATTATGCTAAGTGAAATAAATCAGAAAAATACAAATACCAGTATGATTTCACTCATGTGGAAGGTAAACACAGATAAGGAGAACAGATTAGTGGTTACCAGGGGGGAAGGGGCACATATATATGGTGACGGATAAAAACTAGACTATTGGTGGCGAGCACGATGCAGTTTACACAGAACCTGATAAATGTACACCTGAAGTTACACAATGATGTAAACCAATATGATCTCAAAGTAATTAAAATGAAAAGCAAAACAAAACAAAAAACAGCCTTAACCAAAGGGGTTTGGAGAGCTTCCTGGTTGGTGAACACATGAGCTGCTGAGGGTGGTGCCGCCTGAGGGCAGGGACGCTCCATGCCCCTTCCCTGTATGCACCTTGCCTGTGCATCTCCTCCATTGGGTTATTCCCCAGTGGTATCCTTTACAATAAATGGGTAATAGTGAGTAAAGTGCTTTCTTGAGTCCTGTGAGCTATTCTAGCAAATTATCTAACCCGAGGAGGGGGTGGTGAGAATCCCTGATTTATAGCTGGTACGTCGAAAGTACAGGAGGCCCAGACTTGTGATTGGCATCTTAAGTGGGGGCAGTTTTGAGGTACTGAACCCTTCACTTGTAGAATCTGACACTAACTCCAGGTAGATTGGATTGAATTGAATTGAAAGCCACGCAGCTCTTGTCAGAGAATGGGTCAACTTGGGGAAAAAACCCATGCTTTTGGTGGCCAGAAGTATTGAAAGTAGCAGTATAGAGGAAACGAGTTTTCCCTTTATGTAATGTTACACCAGCCGGCAAAGGAAAAATACTTAAAGGGCTCAGATTCATTTTCATAGAGCAAGCAAAAAGTGAATTTGGAGCTGTAATGCTGGCCTCATAAAATGAACTAGGAAATGTCTCCTGTTTTCTGAAAGAATGTGTTTAGGATTGTTATTGTCTTTCCCTTATATGTCTGATAGAATACACTAATGAAATCATCTGGGCCTGGACTTCTCTTTGTGTGAAGATTTTTTTATTGAAAATTTAATTTCTTGAGTACATATAGGTCTGTTCAGGTTTTCTATTTCTTTTTCTATCTGTGATAGGCAGGATTCCAAAATGGCTCCACAAATCTCCCTCCCTAATCCCCAGGACTGTTAATACAATATGTCACAGTCATGATTATGTTATGTTACATGGTAAACTGGATATTGCAGATAATAGTTAAGGTTACTAATCAGTTGACTTTGAGTTAATTAAAAAGGAGATTATCTGGGTAGGCCCAATATGATTGCATGAGCTCTTTAAAACCACAGGTTTTTCTCTGACCAGTAGCAAAAGAGGAAGTCAGAGAGATTCGAGCATGAGAAGGATTTCATATGCCATTGCTTGATTGAAGATCAAGGGGGTTACATGTGAAGGAATAAGGGTACCCTCTAGAAGCTGAGAGCAGCCCCAGGCTGACAGCAAGGAAAAGAACCTGAATTCTGCCATCAGCCCAAATGAGCTTGGAAGTAGATTCTTCCCCAGAACCTCCAGAGAATAGCTCAGCCCAGCCGACACCTTGATTTCAGCCTTATGTGACCCTAAGAGAACCCAGTAGGGCCCGCTTGGACTTCTGACCCATTCTTCCCCTCACGCCCCTCAAACATTTGCTCAGATCTCACTCCCTCAGCGAGGCCTACCCTGAGTGTCCAATTTAACTCTGCCTCAGCCCATCCCATCTCACCCCATGCCCAGCATGCCTGAACCCCATCACCCTGTTCTAGTTTTTCCCCTGTAGCTCTTGTTACTTTCTTACATATTATATAATTTACCTACTTATTAAATTGGTTATTTGTTTTCTGTCTTCCCCTGTGAGAATATAATCTCCATGAGATGAGGAAAATTTACCTGTTTTGTTTATTGATGTATCCCAAAAGCCTAAAAGAATGGCCACTGCAAAGAAAGAGAACCCAAAGTTTTGTCAATAATTGCATTCAATTCCAAGTGTAGAATTCCTGGACCCCTATCTCCATATTCTCCAATATATGGACTAAAAATGTTAAATTTATCCCCAAACATTCTACATAAAGTATTGAGAGGAAACAAGAGTATGATACAGCAAGGGACAAAATTCAACCCTTGCTTAGGTAACTGATCGCAAGGCCATAATTGGTGTTTATGATGTTCTTCCTGAAAAATCCAGTTTATATCTCCTTTTACCTCGGTTAATCATGGTATTTGACTTGGTGGTATGACCTAAACCTTCATTCTGAGAAGTCTAAGCTTGGTGATCCTACCTGTGTGTTGTAGTTAATCTTCCTTTACCTTTTAAAAAACATTTTTAAAAAATTGAAGTGTAACACAGAAAGGTAAACAAAGCAACTTCCACTTCTGACGATGATGGAGTAATTGGTACTGAATCTGCTTTCCCACCATAAACAACCATAAAACCGGACAAAGTATAACGAGACAACCATTTTCAGGCATTGCACAATAAGTATTACAGGAGGACAATGTCTGAGAAAAGGGAAACACATGAGGGAAGCCCCATATTCACTCCAGTTCTCTGCCTGGGGACAATTTTCTGACTCCATCAGAGGGAGGTAAAATGCGAGTCTCATCAGGTTAAAATCAAGGCGTTAGGATGGCTGCATTCCTCTCTGTAGGCTCTCAGAGATGATCCTTTTCCTTACTCATCTGGGTTATTGGTAGATTTCCTTTCCTTGTGGTTATAGGACTGAGGTCCATGTGTACTTACAAGTGTAAACTGTGGGATGTTCCCAGCTTATAGAGGCTACTAGATTCCTTGGCTTGTATCCCTCTTCTTCCATCTTCAAAGTCAGCAATGTCAGGTTGAGTCCTTGTCATACTGCATCTCTCTGACCTCTTCTGTTTCCCTCTTCCACTTTTAAGGATTTATGTGATTCGATTGGGCCCACATGGATAATCCAGAATAGTTTTCCTAGTTTATGTAAATTTATTAGCAACTTTAATTCCGTCTGCAACTTTAACTCCTCCATGTAACATAACATATTCACAGGTTCTGGGGATCAAGACATGGACATATTTGGGGGAGCCATTAGTCTGCCTACCACATAGAGTATGTTCTCTAACTGTAATGGGACTCGACTAGAAATCTATAGCAGAAATGCAACAGGGAAATCAATGAACGCTTGGAAATAAAACTTTAGCATTGCTAAATAATCCATGGACCAAAGAGAAAGTCTCAAAGGAAATTTTAGAATATACATAGAATTGAATGAAAACGAAAATGAAAATACAACATATCAAAATATGTAGGACTATCTAAAGCAGTGCTGAAAGGGAAATGTTTTTTATATAGTAACTTCACTGAGATATAATTTACCCTTTTAAAGTGTACAACTCAGTGGTTTTTAGTATATTCACAGAGTTGTACGATCATCACCTCTATCTATTTCAAGAATATTTTTATCACTCGAAAAAGAGACCTCATACCTATTTGCAGTTACTTCCCATTCCTCCCTGTCCCCAGGCCCTCCAAATAACTAATCTACTTTCTGTTTCTATGAATTTGCCTATTCTTTACTAGCATGTAGATGGAACCATACAATATGTAGATTTTTGTGACTGGCTTCTTTCACTTGACATAATGTTTTCAAGGTTCATCTATGTTGTAGCATATACTAGACTTTATTCCTTTTTTTTGGTCAAATAATATTCCACTGTATGCATATAACACATTTTGTTTATCCATTCAACAACTGATGGACATTTGAGTAGTTTATACTGTTTTGGTTACCACAATCCCATGAAAGAGAAATCTAACACTAAATGCTGTTTATATTAGAAAAGAGGAAAGGTATCAAGTCAATAATCTTAAGTTCCTTCCTTTAAGCAACTAGAAAATGAAAAGAAAAATGAAACCAAAGAAAGCAGAGGGAAGGAAGTAATAAAAATAAGAACGGAAATCACTGAAATTGAAAACAGAGAAACAATAGAGTAAATCAATGAAACAAAGAGTGGTTCTTCTAAAAAATCAATTAAATTGATAAACCTCTATCAAGATCGACAAAGATAAGAATTTCATAAATACCAATATCAGGAATCAACCAAGGGATGTAACTACAGATCCTACAGAAACTGAAAGAATGAAAAAGGAAATATTAGGAACAACTTGACGCTCAAAAATTTGAAAACTTAGAAGAAATATACCAATTCCTCCAAAACCACAAGGTACCTGTGATGGTTAATTTTATGTGTTAACTTGACTGAGCTAAGGGATGCCCAGATAACTGGTAAAACATTTCTGGGTGGGTATGTGAGGGTGTTTCTGGAATAGATTAGCATTTGACTTGGTAGATTGAGTGAAGAAGATTGCCCTCACCAGTGTGGATGGGCATCATAGATTCAGGGCCTGAATAGAACAAAAAGGCAGAGGAAGGGTGAATTTGCTCTCCACTTAAGCTGGGACATCCATCTTCTCCTGCTCTTGGACATTTGTCCTCTTGGTTCTCAAGCATCTGGACTTACACTGGGACTTACACCATTGGCTCCCCTGGTTCTCAGGCCTTCAGGATTAGACTGGAGCTATACCAGCTTTCCTGGGCCTCCAGCTTGCAGAAGGAGATCATGGGAGTTCTCAGCCTCCATAATCATGTGAGCCAATTCCTCACAATAAATCTCTTTCTATATACCTATATATATCCTATTGGTTCGGCTTCTCTGGAGAACCCTAATATAATACTTAAACTAAGCCAAGATAAACTAGATCATCTGAATAGTCCTTTCATCATGAAAGAAGTGAAATTCACAACTAAAAAAGCTCCTGAAAAAAGAAATCTCCATGCTCATATTGTTTCACTGGAGAATTCTCCCAAACATTTAAATAATTAACATCAATATTATACAATCTCTCCAAGAATGTAGAAGAGAAGGGAACACTTCCAAGCTCATTTTATGAGGCCAGTATTACTGTGATACCAAAACCAGACAAAGACAGCATAAAAGAGAAAACTATAAACTAATATCTTTTACGAAGTTAGAAAAATACTCAATAAATATTAGTAAAGCAAATCCAGCAATGTGTAAAACAAATTATACACCAGAACCAAGTGGGATTTAGTCCAGTAAAACAAGACTAGCTCAATATTCAAGAATCAATTAATGTAATACACTGTGTCAACAGACTAAGGAATAAAATCATATGATCATTTCAGTATACACGGAAGAAATATACAAGCTTATTCTAAAATTTGTATGGAAAGACATAGGCTCTAAAGTACCTAAAACAAATTTTAAAAAGTAAAATGGAAGGAATCATGCTACTTGGTGTTAAGGCTTAATATATAGCTACTATAATCAAGACGATGTGGAGGGATAGCCACATAGATCAATGGAAAAGAATAAAGAACCAAGAAATAGACCTACACAAATATGCCCAAATGATTTTTGACAATGGCACAAAAGTAATTCATTGAAGGAAGAATAGCCTTTTCAACAAACAGTGCTGGAGCAATTAGACATCAATAGGCAAAAGATTAACCTTGATCTAAACCTCATACCTTATACAAAAATTAATTGCAAATGAATCTCAGACTTAAACATAGACTGTAAAACTATCAAACTTTGGGGCCTAAGGCTACGTGAAGAGTGTTTTGCCTTGACATCAAAGCACAATCCATGAAGGAAGAAACTGATAAATTAGACCTCATCAAAATAAAAATATTTTGCTCTGAAAAGACTCTAAGTGGATAAAAAGACCAACTAAAGACTGGGAGAAAATATTTTCAAACCACATATCTGACAAAGGCCTTGAACTAGAATATATAAAGAACTCTCAAATTTCAACAGCAAAAAAAAAATCTAATTAGAAATTGGGCAAAAGGTATGAACAGATTTCACTGAAAATAACAACAGATAGTAAGTCAGCACATGATAAGATGGCCAACATCACTAGCCATTAGAGAGACACAAATTGAAACTGCTCTGAGATATCACTACACACCTTTCAGGTTGGCTGAAATATAAAATTGTGGTAACACCAAATATTGGTGAAGATGTACCAAAACTGGATCACTCATACATTGTTGCTGGTAATGTAAAATGGTATAGCCACTCTGGAAAACATTTTGATAGTTTCTTTAAAAACCATGCTTAACACTTGGCATATGATGCAGCAAGTGAGCTGTTGGTCACTTATTCCAGAAAAAGGAAAACTTATGTTCACAGAAGCACCTGTATATGAATGTTATTAGCAGCTTTATTCATAAAAGCCCCAAACTGGCCATATCTCAAATGCAGTTCAATGGTGGATGGTTAAACAAAATGTGCTACATCCACACCATAGAATACTGTGCAGTAATACAGAAGGAACTATAGATACGTGAAACATCCTAGGTAAATCTCCAGAACATTATGCTAAGTGAAAAAAGTCAATCTCAAAAGGTTATATAGTATATGATTTCATTTATATAACATTCTTAAAATCACAAAATTATAGAGATGAGGAACAGATTAATAGCTGCCATGGGTTGGGAATGAAGCATGGCAGTTATGGAGTTGGCTATAAGAGATTGCATGAAGAAGCCTTGTGATGGTGGAACAGTTCTACATTTTTGTGTATGTATGTGAGGAAGATTGTCCCTGAGCTAACGTCTGTGCCAATCTTGCTCTATTTTGTGTGGATGCCACCACAGCATGGCCTGACTAGCAGTGCTTGGTCCACGCCTGGGATCCGAACCTGTGAACTCCAGGCTGCCGAAGCAGAGTGTGTGAAATTAACCACTATGCCACTGGGCCAGCCCCCAGTTCTACATTTTGATTGTGGTCATGGTTCTGTGAATCTACACATGTGATAAACATGTGAACTAATATCTGACTTCTCATCAGAAACAATGGCGACCAGAAGGCAATGGGATAAGACTCAAAGTATTGAAAGGAAACTCTCAATCAAAAGTCCTATATCCAGGGGCCGCCCCGTGGCCAAGTTGTTAAGTTCACGTGCTCTGCTTCAGCAGCCCAGGGTTTCACCAGTTCGGATCCTGGGCACAGACATGGCACCACTCATCAAGCCATGCTGGGGCTGCGTCCCACATGCCACAACTGGAACGACCCACAACTGAAAAAAAATGCAACTGTCTACCTGGGGGCTTTGGGGAGAAAAAAGGAAAAATAAAATCTTTAAAAAAAAAAAGTCCTACATCCAGAAAAACTATTCTTCAAAATGAAGACAGTTGCTAAAAGAGTAGATCTTAAAAAGTTCTCATATAAGAGAAAAAATTGTAACTGTGTGGTGATGGAAGTTAGGCTTATTGTGGTGATCATTTTGCAATTAAAAAAACAAAAACAAAAACCGAAGACAAAACAAATTCCCAGATAAATAACCAGTGAGAGAATGTATTGCTATCATAATTACAAGAAATACCAAAAATAAATAAATAAAATGAAATAAAAAAATAAAATCAAAAGAAGTTAGAGTGAAAAGAATTGGTACCAGAGATTAAATCTAATCCACACAAAGAAGTAAAGAGCACAGTAAAAGTAATTATTAGGCAATTATAAAAAAACAGACATTTTATTTACACATATATTCTCTTTTCTTATCTTAATGGATTTTAAAACAACTCCATAAAATAATAATTGTAAAATTGTGTTCTTAGGTTTTTAACATATATGACAATAATATCCCAATGGAGGAGAGAAGGAATGAAACTATATTAGAGAAAGTAAATGACACCAAACAGTAATTTGAAACCACAGGAAAAAAGAGAGTACCACAAATCGTAAATATAAGGTTAGTACAAAAGACTTGAGCAACCACTAAGAAAAATAGCTAGAAAAAATAGAGAAATTATTCAACAAAGGAATTAAGAAGATACAGTAGAAAATATATTTAATAAAAAATAAGACAGGGGCCAGCCCCGTGGCCAAGTAGTTAAGTTCGCGCACTCTGCTTCGTCAGCCCGGGCTTTCACTGGTTCGGATCCTGGGTGCGGACATGGCACCGCTCGTCAAGCCATGCTGAAGTGGCATCCCACATGCCACAACTAGAAGGACCCACAGCTAAGAACACACTATGTACCAGGGGGGCTTTGGGAGGAAAAGGAAAAATAAAATCTTTAAAAAAAAATAAGGCAGTAAAAGAGGAACAAAAAAATAAGACATATAGAAAAAAATTAACAAAATGGCCAACATAAATCCAACCATACGAATAATAACATTAAATGTGAATGGATTAAGCAACTTAATCAAAGGCAGGTATTTTCAGTCTGCATTAAAAACCCAAGATCAAATGATATGTGGTCTACAAGATATGCACTTTAGTTTCAAAGATGCAAATACGTTAAAAGTAAGAGGATGGAAGAAGATGTACCCTGCAAACGCTAACTTTAAGAGTGCTGGTGTGGTTTTACCGATATCAGATAAAATAAACTTTAAGATAAAAAACAGTTACTAGAGACAAAGAAGGACATTTTATAATGATAACAAGTGTTAGCAAAAATGTAGAGAAATTAGAACCCTCATACATTGATGATGGAAATATAAAATGGTGCAACCACTTTGAAAAATGGTTTGACAGTTCCTCAAAAACTTAAACATAGAGTTACTATATGACCCAGCAATTCCACTCCTAGGTATCTACTCAAGAGAAATGAAAACACATGTCCAGAAAAAGCCTGGCACGGAGGGGTTCATAGCAGCTTAATTCATAATAGCCAGCAATTAGAAATAATCCAAAATGTCTATCAACTGGTGAACAGATGAACAAGTATAGTATATTCATTCAGTGGAATACTATTTAGGGATAAAAGGAACAAACTATTGATAGATGCTGTAACATGGACAAACTTTAAAAACACTCAGAAACCAGATGCAAAAGACCACATAGTCTGTGATTCCATTTATATTAAATGTCCAGAACAGAGAAATCTATATAGATAGAAAGTAGATTTTGGGCCGAGTGGTTAAGTTCATGCGCTCTGCTTTGGCGGCCCAGGGTTTCACTGGTTTGAATCCTGGGCGCAGACATGGCACCGCTCATCAAGCCATGCTTAGGCGGCATCCCACATGCCACAACTAGAAGGACCCACAACTAAAATGTACAACTATGTACTGGGGGCCTTTGGGGAGAAAAAGGAAAAATAAAAATCTTAAAAAAAAAAAGAAAGTAGATTTTTGTAGTAGTTGCTACCTCGGTCTAGGAGTGGAGATTAATTGCAAATGGACATGATAGATCTCCTTGGGGTGAAGGAATGTTTGTGGTGGATTGTGGTGATGGTTGCACACCTCTGTAAATTTACTAAAAATTGTTGAAGAGTTAGAAGAGTGAATTTTGTGATAAGTGAATTGTACCTCAATAAATCTGTTTTAAAAGACAGCTGATGAAGATGAAAATATGATCAATATAATTAGTTACTATGGAAAGGCAAATTAAAACCACAATGAGATCATTGCATGCCCACTAGAATGGCTAAATAAAAAAGACAGACAATAACAACTATTGGCAAAGAAGCAGAGAAATGGGAAAATTCAAAAATTTCTGGTGAGAATGTACATGGTACTTTGGAAAACAGTTTGGCAGTTTCTTAAAATATTACATGTAAGTTTACCATATGACCCAGCAACTACTCTCCAAGGTGAATAGCCAAGAGGAATGAAAACGTATGTCCACACAAAGACTAGTATAAGAATTTTCATAGTAGAATTATTCATTGTAGCCAAAACATAGAAGCAAACCAAATGTTCATTACCTGATGAATTGATAAAAAATATGTGGCATATCCATACAATGGAATATTATTCAGCCATAAAAATAAAGTCTGATACACGCTACGTTGTGGATGAACCTGGAAAACATTATGCTACATGAAAGAAACCAGGCACAGAAGTTGCAGATTTTGTCTACATATATTGATACACATATTGTATAATTCCATTTATATGAAATGTCCAGAACAGGCAAACCCATAGGGACAGAAAGTGGTTGCCCAAGCCTCAGAATGGGAACAGAGATTAACAGTAAATGGGATTTTATGGGGTGATGAAAATGTCCTAAAATGGATTTATGGTGATAGTCACACAACCTGGTAAATTTACTAAAAATCGTTGAATTGTACACTTGAAATGGGTGAGTTATGTGATATGTAGAATATGCATCAATAAGGTATATAAAAATAAAGCTGGTGAATGTTAGGAGTGTATAGTGGTTATTATTGTCATTCTGCCCAGATCTCCTCCAGGGATATTGTGATTTATAGTAGTAAATATATATTTGGTCTTCCTCACCATTAATGACACAGAGCTCCTAAAACCCTTGGAATTTCCAAAGTTATAAAAGCGATTAAGGTGTCTTTTGTTATTCATAACAAGCCTCTTTCAACCACACCTGAGTTAATGTTAATGAGGTGACTTTTGGAAAGCACCTAAGGATGGGACTGGTTTCAAGGGGAGCAAACCCCGTGATTATCCTGTTGAAAGTTTCAGCCCCATCCTCCAACCTCCAGGGAGGGGAGAAGGGCTTGAGGTTGCATTAATCACCAATGACCAATGATTTAATCAGTCATGCCTAAGTAATGAAGCCTCCATAAAAAACCCAAAAGGATGGGGTTCAGAGAGCTTCCCAGTTGGTGAAAACGTGGAGGTGCTGGGAGGGTGGTGCACCTGGAGAGGGTCTGGAAGCTCTGCATTCTTTCCCACAGACCTTGCCCAATGCGTGTCTTTCATCTGGATGTTCCTGAGTTGCATCCTTTTATAATAAACCAATAATCTAGTAAGTAAAGGATTTTCCTGAGTTCTGTGAGCTATTCTAGCAAATTAATAAACTCGAGTAGGAGGTCATGGGAACCTCCGATTTACAGCCAGTCAGTCAGAAGCACAGGTTAACAACAACCTGGACTTGTGATGAGCATCTGAATGGGGGTGGTCTTGTGGGACTGAGCCCTTAAACCTGTCGGATCTGACACTCTCTCCAGGTAGATAATGTCCGAATTGTGTTAAATTGTAGGACACCCACCTGGTGTCAGAGAATTGCTTGGTGTGGGAACAACCACACACACATTTGATGACCAGTATTGAGAGTAGTGAGTGTGTAAAGGAAAACAGGAATGTTTCTTTCCCATATACCTCCGATCGCTTTAACAATTCCTGAGCACCACTCCCCTGGCTTTTGCGTAGTTTTGCTTCTAAAGGCCTGCACCTGTGTCTCTCATTTTCCTGGAAGCCTGTTTTTGGGTTGATGGAGCCGTTTTACTTGCACATGCAGAGAGCTGGCAACGCCTGGGAGTTTACATTTACACAACCCCATTCCTCCCCGCCTGCAAGCTGGGGACAGTCTTTACCAAATGACTAACTAATGTGGGAGTACGACAGTTCAGTTCCTTTGCCTCAAGTAGAGACAAACTCTAAGGCAGAATTTACAATCCATGTGCCCCTGTTGGATCATGCTGAAGCAACCCGCCACAGTATGTTGCCAGAAATCACACAATTGTTTAGCTTCTTCCCCTTTCTTGTCCTGCTTCCTCCATTCTCTTATCAGGTTCTCCTGGGAGCACCTCCTTAAATTAATTGTAGGTACATGAATCCTCATACTGGCATCTGCTTCTGAGGACCCAACCCAAGTCAAGGGGGTTGCTTAGTCCATATTTCCCCAGTTCTCAGGTAGAGGGACATCTATGGAAGTAACACTCCAGACTTCTCTGTGCCCCTCACTTACATCCCCCCACGGGAGGAGGAGTGACATGCTGAATTGTGAGTTCGGGACTAGGAATTTGGCCTATAGTGGTAGATCAGATGCTCTGTAAACCCTCAGAGAGTGGTGCTGGCTGAGGCCTTATGGGCAGTAAAGGTAAATCCATACTTGGCATGTGCATCAATCTCTGTCAAAATGAACCACTGACCTTTCCAAAGGACAGAGTCAAATGTAATCATTTCAACACCAAGTGACTGATTGACATCCTCAAGGGCTGGTGCCATATTGGGGGCTCGATGTTGGTCTCTGTTGCTGGCAGGTTAGACATTCAGCCACAGTACTGTGTAAATCAGCCTTGGTAAGAGGGAGTCCATGCTGTTGAGCCTCCATCTCTCACACTGTGGCTACCCCATTGCCCAAGTACTGGGGTGGCAGAGGACAAACTGGCTCACATCAACTGGCCAGGTCATCCTGTCTCCTTGGCTGTTTAGTGCTGCTTCTGCGCTGGATGCTCTCTGGTGGGTGTTAACGTGAAAAGACAAAAACCTTCACTTTGTGCCCATTCCCAATGGTCCATCCACGTGCCTCTTCCTCAGACCTCCTTGACCCCAGTTTTTCCATCTTTCCCTTCCAAGCCCCTAACCAACCAACCAAACTATTCACTGTTGCCCATCAACAAATATATATTATAACTTCAGGCCTCTTCTTCCACGCAAAGTGGATGACCAAGTGCACAACCAAAAGCTCTGCCCACTGTCTTTCAGGGACATCATTGAGTGGGGCTGTAGGGAAGTAGCTGCATATTTTCAACTTGTACCCAAACACTGAACCTGCCCATCCATGAGCCAAGTTTGAGCTTTTTCCTTTTATGTCAGCTGGTCGTAAGGGATGCTCCCCATTCCACATGCCCACAGGTGTGAGCTGAGGGAGAGGCACCAGTGGTGGATGACATAGGTGTCTGGACCACCTATTCCTGCAGCTTACTTGTGACCCCTGGGTCTGCTTGGGCCCAGTCCTGCTGGATGTACCACTTTATCTTCCAATGGATTGCTGCTGGGCATGGCCAACTTTATGACAAGGTAGATCTGATAGAACTCAGCTCATGATGGGCAGTTCTGGGAACATGGTCACTTGATACCCCAAAGTCAGGTGCTCAATCTCTGCCAGGGCCCAGTAGCATGCCAGGAGCTCCTTTTCAAATGGTATATAGTTCTCTGCTTCCAGATGGCATGACCTCACTCCAGAACCCTAAAGGTCTGCATTGTTCTACTATTTGGGCTTGTCAGAGACTCTACATGACCATTTTTTTTTTTTTTTTTTTACCGTAGGTACCTCTAGTATTGGAACGTTCTGTATCATATAGCCCAAGTGGGAGGATTGCATTTACTATAGCCTGTATTTGCTACACAGCCCTTTCTTGCTCTGGGCCCCACTCAAAACTAGTAGCCTTCCATGTCATTCAATAAATGGACCAGTGCAGTATTCCCAAGTGCAGAGCATGTTGCTTCCAGACCCAAAGAGGTCCACTTTTGTACACTTTCTTAGAAGTAGGAGGGTCAAAGTAGGAGGGTCAACAATTTGCCTATTACTTTGGAGTAAATGTCCCAGCACCCCCAGCGCTAGAGCTCTAAAACCTTTACTCACATGGCTCACCCTTGAATCTTTGTAGAGTTTATCTCAAACTCTCTAGAGTGCGTGTGTCTTGTCAGGGCATCCAGGGTACTTTTGCTTCTTGCTCATCAGGTCCACTTAACATGATACCATCGGTATGGTGGACCAATATCATGTTTTATGAAATATCCAGATGATTGAGGTTCCTTTGTGCTGTATTATGAGGGCAAACAGGAGAAATAACATAGCCCTGGGGCGAGACTGTGAATATATGTTGGTGTCTATCCCATGTGAATGGAAACTGTTTTTAATTTTCCTTCCTGATGGGTATGAAAAGAATGTGTTTGCCCAAATCTGTGTAGTCACCTACCACCTACCAGAGACTGTGTTAATCTGCTCTGGTGAAGATACCACATCCAGCTCAGTAAATGTAATCGGGACTATTACTGGGCAGGTGCCAGACTGATTAAATGGGGATATGATGGGTACCATGACTTTGCATCATTTAATGTTTTGAGGTTGACACTAAAGTTTGCCATCCCCCCAACCAGCCTAGGGATGTGATTTTTTTTTAAAGATTTTATTTTTTCCTTTTTCTCCCCAAAGCCCCCCGGTACATAGTTGTATATTCTTCATTGTGGGTCCTTCTGGTTGTGGCATGTGGGATGCTGCCTCAGCGTGGTTTGATGAGCAGTGCTATGTCCGCGCCCAGGATTCGAACCAACGAAACACTGGGCCGCCTGCAGCAGAGCGCGTGAACTTAATTGCTTGGCCATGGGGCCAGCCCCATGTGATGTTGTTTTTTATTTACCATCTTGGCCATTGGAGGAGTTTTGGGGGGAAGAGCTTCAGGGGCTTCCATGGGGCCTTTCCTATTACAGTAGCTCTTACTCTACGGAAAAAGGAACTGATATAAAGATTCTGCTAATATGTTCATTTCAATTATTCATCTGGGAGCCATGGAGGCTCCTACTGGACCTACTGTGAGACAGATCTGAGCCAACACTCCTTATCTCCTTATTGGTACCTGACCCCCATAAACCCCTGCCTAGCAGGGCAGCCACAATAGCACTTTGGGCTCTTGGGTATCAGTGTCTACTTGCTTCCTGGTTCCAAAAGACCTCAAGAGTTCTGTGTATTCCCCTTTCCTCGGCTATCTGAGTAAATGGTCATAGATCCTTCTGGAGAAGGACTGTGGAAGTCACTACCAGATATACTTGCTATATTGTTGTAGGATCCTTCCTTATGGGAACCTGGCTGCTCTTTCTTTTTATGGGTTCTGGAGTCTAAGAACTAGCTTAGTTCGGAAAATCGGGAAAGGGGTTATGACTTTCCATTGGGGCACTTGACCTCTATCTTAGTCCATTTGGGCCGCGATAACAAAACACCAGAGACTGGGTGATTTATCAACATTAAACATTTATTTCTCACAGTTCTGGAGGCTGGGAAGTCTAAGATCAAGGTGATGGCAGATTCGATATCTGGTGAGAACCCACTTCCTGGTTCATGGACAGCTATCTTTTTGCTGTGTCCTCACATGGTGGACGGGGTGAGGAGTGAGGGATCTCTCCGGGGCTTCTTTTATAAGGGCACTAATCCCATTCATGAGGGCTCCACCCTCGTGACCTAACCACCTCCCTAAGGCCCACCTCCAAGTGCCATCACATTGGAGATTAGATTTCAACATATGAATTTTGAGGGGACACAAACATTCAGTCTATAGCAACCTCAGACTTCTGCTTATCCAATGTTTATCTTTTTTTAAAAAATATATATATAAAGCAATACCCCTGTTGTCTGTTCTTCCATCTTGCCCCCAGGAATACAGTGTTCTATGAGTCATTTCATTACATACCTGTGGGTCAGGCACGCCTTGGTGACATTCCAATCTTGCTTCCCTTTACAGTAATTATACACACCTTGCTTCTGATGGTTAAGTGCTACTGCCTGGCCTCACATATTCCAGAATCCCATCATCGCTATTGTTACTAGAGAGCCCAGTTCTGCAATAACATCTCCTACCATCAGCCCTGGCTCACCTCACATTCCCCCCCCCCCCCCCATTTCTTTCTTTCCTTTCTTTCTTTTTTTGATTTCCTTCCTTCCTTCCTCCCTCTCTCCCTTGCTCCCTCCCTCCCTTTCTTTCTTCCTCCCTTCCTCCCTCCCTCCATCCCTTCCTTCCTTCCTTTCCTCTTTCCTTCCTCTTTCTATTCCTCTAGTGGGTGAATCTAAATTCTTGGTTGCTTTTGCCTATGAAGGAGTCCAGTATTTATGGCAAAGAAATCCTCAAGGGTTTTGAGACTGCCCCACTAGTTTTTCTAGTCATTTACAGGGAAACTTAGAGAAATTTGTTCCACTAGAGGGATCTATAATTTTCAAACTGTAGAAGTTTTCTGGTGGCCTCAGAAACCAAAGAGCAATGTAATACTGATTGATGCTCTGGCTTTGTTACAATTCTTTGCTTCACGAGGGCATAAGGCTTCACTAGCCAAATTGCAGTATTGATTATTTGAGATAAAATATTTAGGGCATCTGTAATCAGCTGTAGGCCACAGAGTGTGACAATCTAGGAGTCAGCCCATTTTGCAGATCAAACAGCCTACTAAAAAAAAACCCAAACAATTTTGAGACTAGTACAATATTGTAGACAGTACATTCCAGTTTTTGCAGCGTGGATAAAACTTCCGATGAAGCCATTGCATGATAATCCTCCAGACATTCTGATTTGGTCCCTCAAATCTGAAGAGACTTTTGAACAACTGAAATTGACTATGGCCTCCTATCCAGCTTTGAGGAGCCCAAATTTTGAAAACTGGTCTGATTTACATGAAGTTCTTGTTCAAAATGCAGATTTAGTAGTATTTACCAATGGGCAATGTACTGTGGCTAAAAGTGGCCCATTTAAGGTCCCCTATGCTGTGGTGACTTATCATACAGCCTTGGAGCACATGTTTTGCCTGGAAGTAAGCCTGTGCAAACAGACAAGTTCAGAACAGTTACTGGAGCTGCAATTCCTGGTTCTGGACTTTAAATAAACGTGTAATATACTTACTACTAATAAATATATGTTTGGTGTCTGTCATGCAATAGGGCAATTTAAAAAAAATAGAGGAGGGGCCGGCCCGGTGGCATGGTGGTTAAGTTCGGCTGCTCTGTTTGGCAGCCCAGGGTCCGTGGGCCCGGGTTCTGGGCATGGATCTAGCACTGCTTGTCAAGCCATGCTGTGGCAGGATCCCACATGAAACAGAGGAAGATTGGCACACATGTTAGCTCAGTGACAATCTTCCTCAAACAAAAAGAGGAAGCTTGGCAACAGATGTTAGCTCAGGGCCAATCTTCTTCTTCTTCCAAAAAAAGAGGATTTTTACTTTATTAAGAACTAAAGGGGCCAGCTCTGTGATCGAGTGATTTGCGCACTCCACTGCAGGAGCCCAGGGTTTCACTGGTTTGAATCCTGGGTGCAGACATGGCACCACTCATCAGGCCACACTGAGGCAGCATTCCATGTGCCACAACTAGAAGGACCCACAACTAAAATATACAACTATGTACTGGGGGGATTTGGGGAGAAAAAGCAGAAAGAAAAGAAAGAAGATTGGCAACAGTTGTTAGCTCAGGTGCCAATCTTTAAAAAAAAAAGATAATCTACAAATACAAAAAAAAAAAAAGAACTAAAAAAAAATCTCATGGAAAACTGATAGTTGATTTGTTAGGGGCTTTACAACTACCTTCTTAGGTACCAGAAATTCATTTTGCCGACAGAGGTGCAAAAGCTACTGTTAAATCTTGGCAGACTCCAAACTTAGAAGCTCTATTTTTAATACAATAAGAAATTTTTTTTCATTTAAAAAAAAATGTATTTCACAAAAGGAAGTAGGCAAAAGGACTGAAAAGGGAGACTGGGCTATAGGAATTACCTAACAATAATCCTTACTCCAAGTTAGTGTTGTTGTGTCATCAACAAAAATATCTGAATAAAAAAGGGATTTTAAAGGCACTAGACTCTTGCTATGCCTACCCAAAAGATGAAATTGTTCAAAACATAAGGAGATGCGCTATTTGTCAGCGGAATTCTTTTTTTTTTTTTTTTTTTGAGGAAGATCAGCCCTGAGCTAACTACTGCCAGTCCTCCTCTTTTTGCTGAGGAATTCTGGCCCTGAGCTAATGTCCGTGCCCATCTTCCTCCACTTTATACGTGGGACGCCTGCCACAGCATGGCCTGACAAGCAGTGTGTAGGTCCGCACCCGGGATTCAAACCACCAAACCCCGGGCTGGGAAGTGGAATGTGCGAAGTTGACCGCTACACCACCAGGCTGGCCTCTGTCAGTGGAATTCTTTACAGTCCACCTCCAAGGTAAGCACAGGAAGATCTCTCTAGTCAACTTTACCAAGGACAAGGGGGCAGTTGGATTTCATAGAACTCATGCTTGTCAAAGGTAAGAGATTTTGTCTCATTACAGTATGTATGATGTTTGGATGGCCTGAAATCTTTCCCACTTCAAAAGCCAATGTTCAGGCTCTTTTAATACACGTGATTTCCACTAGAGCACATTGACTAGGACAGAGGAAGTCATTTTATTTCTACTGTTGTCCAGGAATTATGCAAATGTTTGCAGATTCCCGTGAGCCTCTGTCCTCTGGATATGTAAAGCAAATGAATCAAACTGCTGGCTAAGATTCAGCAATCTACCAGGTTAACATGGCCTAGAGCCTTATTAAAAGTTAGAGTGAGCCCTCAAGCAAGCAGGGACTCTCTCCCTTTGAACTGAGTTTGGCAGATCTGTGAATCTGGGTCTGAGGCCTGGTCCTGTGCCCAGTTTAACTGAATCCTCTCATGGTCATGTTCAATACCTAAAAGGACTTCTCTCTTCCATAGAAACCTTGAGACTTAATGTCACAGGACCTGGAAGGTCTTGCCTGAGGAAGTCTGCCACTCCTATCAACTGGGAAACTTAGTTGAAAGGGACATTTTCAAGGGCTGCTGATCACCCATAGGCTATCAAAGTAAAGGAGAAACTTGGCTGAATTCACGCTTTCCATCTGAAGCCAGCACTGCAGGAGAACCACAGTGTGGTTCCCACGAAGGACTTTTCTAGAGTAATGGATATTGATACTGAACTCAACTGAAATGGCTGCCCTACTCACGGTAGCAGTTATTCCAATTACTTCAAGAATCACATTTACTAAGAAAGCAAACATTGTTACACTACTTTTTCTTTCTGCGCTCCAAGCAATGGTTCCCACAGCCACATATTTCTGATCAGTTCTAAATTGTGCTCTGGGCATGGACACAATCGGGATTTATAAACCCACCAATCCATTATTGGCAGAGTACAAGGGGAACCATTTTCATTAGGAATTTTTGATTATAACAAAGTGAAAGTAGTCTGCCTCCAGGGACTCTAGCTCTAAATTTGACACAGAAACTTCTTTAACTGGTTTGATTGGAAGGTAGATGTAGAAAAGAAAAGCATTTAATTAACAGGCAAACAGAAAGCTGGCATCTACAGATAGAAGCTGCAGAAGACAGGTGTGACATCACTGGATTAACATTGGGAGGCAAGCTCTTTCCAGTCCCAGGACGGAGGGATAAACAAAGGTAGACGCCTGGTATTTATAGAGATTCAGTTGACTTTTATAATAATGTAAGTATTGATTTAGCCAATGTGAAAAATGGCCCATAGGAGGGATTTGTCCTCAAGACTTAAAACATTAGAGCCGTGTGCATTTAGCACTAGAAGCTCCATCTGTACCCCTGAACCGGTGCCTCATAATAATACTTTGATACTAGATCATGGACATGGATATCTTTGTATTTCACATTTGAAAAAAGTTATTTGGAATAATGGAAGAATTACTGAAGGACCTAAATTCTCATGTAAATGTGATGTTACTTATGTAATCGGTGGAGCCTCAGGAGAAATTTATTGGCCTTAAAAGGAAAACTCTTGATTAAAATTTTAAGTGAGCAACCTTCTGAGTTAACCTACTCCTTACTAGCTTAAGTCTTGAGAAAAACTTCATAAGGAACTACAAAATAATAATAGTTAATCATGTGAAAGCACAGGCAATAAAGGCATTATAACAATTTGTAAAATTGATGTATGACTAAAAAAGTTGTTTTTTTGTTGCTAATCAAGAATCTAGTTTAACTCTTCACCATAGGTATGATATATTCAAAGGTTATTCCCCCAAGGCAGATACTATCCTGACTTTCTAAAAATTCAGTAATTCTATTATTCTACCACAATTCTGATAATTGCTTTGCTTTGTATTTTACTATGGATTTAGATGGCTACAAGTTCCCCTAAGAAAGGGAAAAAAAAATGGAGATAATTAATTTTTTTTTTTTTTTGCTGAGGAAGATTTGCTCTGAGCTAACCTCTGTTGCCAATCTTCCTCTTTTTTTGCTTGAGGAAGGTTAGCGCTGAGCTAAAATCTATGCCAATCTTCCTCTAGTTTTTTTGTATGTGGGTCTCTGCCACAGCATGGCTGATGAGTGGTGTAGGTCCACGCCCAGGATCTGAACCTGCGAACCCTGGCCGCTGAAGCAGAGCACGCCAAACTTAACTGCTACACGATGAGGGTAGCCCCTAAAATTTTTTTAAGGTTGCTATTTTATAGTGACACTGGGAGGAGAAATACAAATACAGGACAAATTCATATTTAAAATAAGGGGCTTAATTCTTCCTGTTGGAAATAAGGTATAAGATTTCCCTCGCCTCCTTTGTCTCAAAGCATTTACTTTAGAAAACTTGTAAGTACTTTCTCATCTCTTTGAAATGCATATAAATCCTTTTGAAGACTATATAGGCCTTTTGTCAGCTTTGTGACCCAGGAATGTCTTTCTCAAGGACCTGGGAGCCATCTCTTTGATCTCTCTTTTGTTTTTTGGTGAGGAAGATTGTCCCTGAGCTAACATCTGTGGCAATCTTCCTCTATTTTGTATGTGGGATGCCACCACAGCTTGGCTTGATGAGTAGTGTGTAGCTCTGCACCCAGGATCTGGACCTGCGAACCCCGGGCCACCAAAGTGGAGCGTGTGAACCTAACCACTACACCACAGGGCTGGCCCCTGATCTCTTTGATACACCTTTGATGTATCTCCTAGTTTCTGTGGGAGAGTAGAAGCCTAACTTTGGTGGGCGCCTTGCTCCAAGTTGCAAAACTACTTCCTGTCATAAAGATATGAGAAGTGTTTTTTATCTCAATGAAGCCAGTTAGCTGACGCAGATGATAACCTCAACAACTAGGTACAGTTAGGATTAGCTATGCGTGAGAAATGGTGCTGTCAAGGCTTACTTAACATGTAGTCATCCTTTGTCCTGAGAACACGTGTGTAATCAGTTGCGTCTGCCTGGCTATGTGAAAGGGTGAGATTTCTTTCAGTCTTTGCAGTCTCTTAGTAGATTACCTGTGGTGCACATCACATCCTGGTTTAACGCTTATTCAATAACAAAAGTCTTTTCCTTTTCTCTACCACCATTGTGGAAAGGATTTCTGGGTTTGGAAAAGATTTTGTTTTAATTATATTTCTTCAATTTAGGCATAATAATGCCCCCCTCCTCCAAGACGTACATGTCCTTGTCCCTGGGACCTGTGAATGGTACCCTACATGGCAAAAGGGACTTTGCAGATGTGATTAAGGGTAGGAACCTTGAGATGGTGAGATTATCCTGGATTATCCAGGTGGGTCCAATCTAATCACGCATTCTTAAAAATGGAAGAGAGAGGCGTAAGAGTGGGTCAGAGATGTGATGTGAGGACTCAACTGGCTGTTGCTAGCTTTGAAGATGGAGAAACGGGGCCAAGAGCCAGGGAATGCAGCTGTCGTAGTCCGTTCAGACTGTTATGACAAAATACCATAGATTGGGTAGTTTACGAACAACAGAAATTTTATTTCTAACAGTTTTGGAGACTAGAAAGTCCAAGATCAAGATGCCAGCATGGTTGGGCGAGGGCCCGCTTCCTGGTTCACAGCCGAGGCCTACACGCTATATCCTCACATGACTGAAGGGACTAGGGAGCTCTCTGGAGCCTTCTTTATGGGCCACTAACCCATTCATGAGGAGTCTACCCTCATGACCCAAGCGCCTCTCAAAGGTCCGATTTCCTAATACCATCATCTTTGGTGGTTAGGATGTCAATAGGTGAATTTGGGAGGGACACAAACGTTCAGACCATAGTGGCAAGTGGCCTCTAAAACCTGGAAAAGACAAGGAAATGGATTTTCCCTTCGAGTCTCTATAAAGGGTCACAGTCCTACTGACACCTTAATTTTAGCCCAGTGAGACCTTTGTTGGACTTCTGATCTACAGAACTGTAAGATAGCAAATTTGTATTGTTTGAACCCACTAAAATTGTAGCAATTCATTACTGCAGCGATAAAAAAAGCCTAATAGAGCAAGGTAGTCCCCAATGGCTGAGAGCAATTTCAAGGAGAAGACTGCAGTAGTGAGCTCTTAGCTGCAGCACTCCTGGGAGCCGGAGGATGCGCACGCTGCTGAGCAAAGGGGTGAACACCAGCGCTGCTACAGTAAGCCTGCCTAATGCTGGGATGCAGTATCCGGAAGCCTCTGTTTATGGTTTGGGATTTTTGGAGGGGTCATTTTTAGGGAGTTATTCCTTACCCCAAGGCCAAAAACATATCCTCTTATATTTTCTTCTAGTTACGTTTTTAGCCTGGTTTTATCCATATAAGGATTTAATCCATCTCTTCTGAAATGTGTTTCTGTTTGTGGTATGAGTCGGTGAGCTACCTCCTTTCCAAATGCATAGCCAGTTGTCTCAACATCGCTCGTTCAGGAGTCAGTCTTCTCCTGTGGATTTAAAATACTGTCTCTATCGTATACCAAATTCCCGCATATGCATGGGCCAGTTTCTGGGCTCTCTATTTTTTTCTACTGATTTGTTCATCTAATCCTGAGTCAACACCACACTTATTTAATTATTGTAGCCTTATAGTATGTCTTGATATCTTGTGGGTAAAATCCCTTCTTTATTTTTATTTTCAAAAATAGTCTTGACTATATGGGGGGAGATGTGTTGCATCTGTCTCTTCTTCTTCTTTAAAAATATACAACAGCTTTATTGAGATATAACTCATATACCATACAATTACCCCATTAGAAGTGTACAGTTATGGTTTCCAGTATATTCACAGATACGCGCCACAATCAAGTGGCGATGGCAAGTAAGCAGCTGAATGCACAAGTCTGGAATTTAAAGGAGAGTTCAGGGCCGGGGATTTAAAGTCATAACACTGGAGAAAATCACCTAGGGGGTGAATGTAGATAGAAAAGAGAAGATCCCCAAGGCCTGAGCCTGGGGGGCACTGAATGTTTAACATATGGAAGAAGAGGGACCAGCAAAGGAGACACACAGAAAACAGTGAGGTTGGAGGAAAACTGTGTGGAGACATGGAAGCCCAACGAAGAATCTCTTTCAAGCAGAGCCGCTGCCAGGCTATATTATTCCTGTGTGAAAACAAGGCAAAACAAAGGAAAAGCCCTATCTCTTCCTCACGCAAAAAAAATTAAGTTAGTATGTGATTTATTTTCCAATAAGAACAATTACAAATCTGTGATGTCATTCTGTATAAATTATACATATCAAATATTGAACACAAAGGTATAGACAACTCAGAAATTTAATCACAACAATTAGGAAATCAAAGGCATCAGGGTATAATAATTTGTTATAAAATAATTTTACATCATGCTTTTATGGAAGCAAAAATCTTTTTTCTTTTTCTTTCTTTCTTTTTTTTTTTTTTTTTTGCTGAGGAAGATTAGCTGTGAGCTAACATCTGTACCAATCTTCCTCCACTTTATATGTGGATCACTGCCATGGCATGGCTGACGAGTGGTGTAGGTCTGAGCATGGGATCTGAACCTGCGAACTCAGGCTGCCAAAGCAAAGCACACAAACTTAACCACTACACCACTGGGCTGGCCCCTTGAAACAAAAATCTTTACGACAGTTTCAATACTTGCTCTATCTCTATAGAAACAATCACTGTATACAACAGTTTTTCTTTTGACGTTGTAGACGTAAGTAGTTCTCAATAGCTTTTGCTTTTGTGGAACTACCTTCTCTACTGGTGGCCATTATTGACAAAATTAAATACATCTTGAGAGCTCCAGAAGTATTCAGAAATGTACCTGGTAAATTATTGCTGCAAATATACTGAGTGCTTCAGCAAGAGTCTCACTAGATTTTAGTAACCAACATTTTAGTTCCAGATTTTGATTCTTCATACATCAGAGACTGTCAATATCACATTCCTTACATGTTTTCATCAGTCATTTCAGTTGTAAAGTTTCCATAGAGGTATTAGTTGATTTTTATTATTATATTTATATGATTTTTATATCATTTATTTCATTATTTATTTATACATAAATTATGTATTTTATTATTTATTTAAATAGAAAATATTCTCTATTTATATTTTTTTATAATATGTTGTTTATAACACCGAAAAGGCCATTGTAGTTAGAGGATCTTTGCAGATGTGATTAAGGATCTTGAGGTTATCCTGGATTATCTGGCTGTGCCCTAGATGCCATCACAAGTGTCCCTATAAAGGAGAGGCAAAAGGCGATTACAGACCCATACAGAGGAGGCCATGTGACAACAGAGACATAAATTAGAGTCAGCCAAGGAATGCGGGCAGTCACCAGAAGCTGGAAGAGGCAAAGAATGTCTCCTCTCCTAGAATCTCTGCAGAGAGTCTGGCCCTATTCGATTTCAGGCTTCTGGCCTCCAGGACCATGAGAGAATACATTTCTGTCGTTTACAAACACCGAGTTGGTGGTAATTTGTCATAGCAGCCCTAGGAAACGAATACAGCCATGGCATTCTTTAATTATTGTAAATATTGCTTTTAAATATGATACTGTGTACAATACAGAAAAAAGTTGAATTTCAAATTGATCCTAAATGGGCGCACCATAGAGATACCGTTGAAACGAGTTGCCTTTTCCCTTTTTATAGTGTTTCCACATTGGAGAAGTTGGTGTCAATTTTAAGACACCCTACAATTTGTTCAGCATCACTAATATATTTTCCTTAAACATCATTAATCAGTTTTTGTCAAATAATTTCTAACTTCCTTCAATGCTTTCAACAGCACCTGTACTTGGATGACCAACAGGATTTTCAATTGTGATGATATGCCAAAAACTGGATTCTTGATACTTCCCAAACTCACGTCTCCTCAAGGAACTGAGAAAACAGAGTGTTGAATTGATCATCTACATGGATACTGAAATCACCAACCAAAAAGCCTTGGAGTTTTTAAAGTTAGAGTCCTTGAATTATAAAAATATGAAAAATTTCCTAATAGTTAAGATATCTATGATTGTGAATGGCACGTCCTTAGGTGTAAGGTTCTTGTGCAGTGGACAACCTGAACAACCTTTTGTAGTGACCCTGGTTTCAAGAAGGAGGGCGTGATCAAATGTTGCAAATGCCATTGAGAGATCTAGTAAGGTGTTTTATAATTAACCGCAGGATTTGATAACATAGACGTTGAGATGGGCAGAATTGTGTACCCTCAAAATTCATGTGTTGAAGTCCTAACCCCCAGTACTTTAGAATGTAACTGTATTTGGAGATAAGGTCTTTAAAGAGGTGATGAAGTTAAAATGAGGTCTTTAGAGTGGGTCCTAATCCGATATGACTGGTGTCCTTATAAGAAGAGGCGATAAGGACACAGAGACACCAGACACATGGACGCAGAGAGACAACCAAGTAAAGACACAAAGAGGAGGCCACCAGCCACAAGCCAAAGAGAGAGGCTTCAGAAAATCCAACCCTGCCGATGCTGCGATCCTGCCCTTCCAGCCTCCAGAACTGTGAGAAAATAAAGTTCTGTGGTTAAGCCAGCCAGTCTGTGGTATTTTGTTATCGCAGCCCTAACTAACTAATGTAGAAGTGTTGCAGGAGATATGGGGGCTAACTGAAGGAGCAAAGTCCGTAGGTAGGTGGGATTGATGTTAGCCAGGGGCAGACAGTTCATCCATGGTAACCGGAGCCAGGGCAGGGTGGACGGGTACCAATACAGGTAGGTCGGTTGATTTGGAGAAGGGGAGTGGACTGATTTTATTTTCTCAGTCAAGTAAGTCAGATCTCTAGGTGAAAGTGAGGAGGATAGAGAGGAAATTGCAGATATGATGAGAGAAGTCTGTGTTTTAAATAATCTTCTGGCAAAGTGGGGAAGTAAATGAACAAGGGAAATGTAGTAAGATTGCCAGGCAATGCAAAAGGTGCAGTCAAGGTGTGCAGTAATAAAGTTAAAGTGAGTCCAGTGGTCACTACTGTAAGTCTTTCTCGGGTCGTGTTCAGTGAGTGGAAAGTTGGGTTTAGCCAGGGATGGGATTCTGGCAGATGAGTATGATGGAGAAGGAGTGGAGCAAGAAACCTGAGGGTATTTGTAAGGAAATGACTATAACAATTGACCTTGGACTCTACACTGGTTAAGAAGGAAAGTGATGCTATGAGGTCAGTGATGGACCATAAAGAGGTGTTGGATCAAGCGGATAAAAGAATTGTTGGAATAGGGCTGCTAGAAGAAACGCTCTGGAAAAACACAAGATTGTACTTAGAGTGTGGAATGTTTGAAATTGAGATTTCATGAGGTGATGCATTTTTGGTAATAACACAGATTTGGGCATGCCTATGAGAGTGGTTGGGTAGAGTGAAGGCCAAGATAACTGGAAGTGAGACAGTCAAGGCGGTGACCGGCCAGGCTGTTGGACTTATCATCCATGTAGATATAGACGTTACCTAGAATTATAGCAGGAGTAGTGGTGGAAAAACAGCAAGCCAGATACTAAAGACTATTATGTTAAATGAAAAAAGAGTAAGAATGAGAATAAGATTTATAGCACACTATCATTTACGTAAACAAAAGATACATACAAAACCACACTACAAACTTTATGAGAGAACGTGTATATTTAATGACATTTGTCATGCACACTAGAATGGGTGTCTATGAGGGGAGTGGTGTTTGTGAACGAAGGAAAAGAATATAAGGAGAGTCCTCATTTAGAATTACATGTACGGTAAGCTGAACAGTATGATTAATTCAGAATTCTGCATCTGAAGTTGAAATATTTAATGAGTATTCAGTAATAATAGCTGTGGTATAGTCTTCAATTTTTATGCCTGTTTAAGCATTTATTTTTTAAAGGGGGGATCATAGCATATATCCTGTTTTGTAATTTTCTTTTTACACTTACTTTATCTTGGACATCTTTCCATGTCAGGTCATGATTTATATCATTCATTTTAGAAATTGTATACATATTTGATTTGATGGATGTGTTATATAATTTAAATCAATGCCCTGTTGATGGATATTTACCTTTTTTAAAAAAGAGTATTCCATGTATTTATTTTACAAAAGAATGTTAAACATAGAACAAAATCGTAAATAGTCAACTGTCCAGAAATAGTATATGACACTGAAGTATAAAGGGGACTTTAAAAAAATAACCAAACACAACTTGAGGTCCTACAAAAAACCCGTTTAAACCAAATGGTTTCTAGGTCTGCTTAGCTTGAGCTTCATCCTCTGTGGTCCTGTAACGATGATCGCTTTCCAGCCCCCCACCACTGAAATGATCAATACACAGCCTCATCCATTCTAATCATCACACATTATCACAAGTCTCCTTCTCTGTATCTTTCTACAGACATGTCTACAAACATGATGGCCTGGTTAAAAAGAAAATGAGAATTTCTCAGTGGTCAGTGGTTGATCATAATAAGTGTGGTACATATTCTCATCAATCTCTGGGTTCCCATTTCTAGTCAGATTGCACTTGGATGCTTTTCTTCAAGTTGTCATACAGAATGAGCATTCTGCCCATGCCTCTGAGGACATTGGACCATGAACCCTTGAGAAAGGCTTTTCCACAATCATCTCTGCAAACCTTCCACCCACCACATACGAAGGTCCCATTATATGTGACGTCAGTTCTTTGTGACCAGATTGCATCGTCACCATGCTGGCCATCCAATTGGATGATTTTCAAAGACAGTCTCCTAGACCTTTCCATTTCCTTTCTTTCTTTTTTTTCCCCAAACAAAAGTTCTTACATATTTATTACTGAACCAACCTACTAGTGCAGAAGCATAGAAACAAAGAGAACAGTCATTTTCCTAATAAAACACGTCCAACTGTCCAGATAGTGCTGATGTTTTCAGCTTGATATGGAAAGATGTCAGTGACCTTGATACAGCATAAATATGTGTACCATCTTATGTGCGATTCTTTATAGATCCAGCTTGGTTTTCCTCCAATGTCTGCCCACAGAGCTGTAAATAAAATAAGCTTATTTTATTACCAGTTTTCATCTAAATGGAATGGGGAATGGGACAATTCTGCTTTCGTTTTTTTTAGCCAGGAGTTGCTTGATCTTGAAAGTCTTGTGAGAAGACATGGCAAAAGACAGAGTCAACTGCACACGCCGCAGTGGCGGAGACAGGCAGAGACAGCTGGATTTTCTTTCCTTGACAGATTTACCAATATTGGCTGTCAAATGGGTCCTGGCAAAAATCTAAGGAGTAGAAAAAGCTGAAAGAGGCGACTCCTGATGTGCCACCAGAGGCCAGATGGTCAGCATAGTACCTCCAAAACTGTATGTGCTTGTCTACTCATGCCAAGAATACCTGCTTAAACTTAACCTGGAAGGCAAAGTTAATGGCTTGATCGGGGATATATACGATGACTTTTCCCAGGTTGCTCCTCTAGGAGAGAATCCATTTCTCCGTGGGAAATCAAACTGTATAATCCCATATGTCTTTGTATTGTTTGTCGGCAGCAAAGTTTTTACACACATGCCGTACCTCTGGTACGTGACACGCTTGGGCATCTGTCATTTCAAGAAGGTTATATGAATTAAATCACACAGTACGTAAGTTTTTGAGGTTGGCTTTTTGTTTTGATTCAGCATAATTCCCTTGAGATCCATCTAAGTCATGCGTGTGTCAATAGTTTGTTCCTTTTTATTGCTGAGTAGTATTCCATGATATGAATGTACCACAATCTGTTTAACCATTCACCTCTTGAAGGACATCTGGGTTATTTCCAGTTTGTGACTGCTACAAATAAAGCTGTTAGGAACATTCATGTTTAGGGTTTTGTGTTTTCATTTTTTCTGGGATAAACGTCTGAGTGTGATTGCTGGGTTGTATGGTAAGTGCATGCTTTGTTTTAAGAAACTTCAAACTGTTTTTCAGAGTGGTTGCAACACTTTACATTCCCACCAGCAATGTATGAGTGATCCAGTTTCTCTGCATCCTCAGCAGTATTCGGTGTTGTCACTATTTTTTTATTTTTGCTCTTCTGCGACAGATGTAGTGATATCTCATTGTAGTTTTAATTTGCATTTCACGAGTGGCTAATGATAATGAATATCTTTTCGTGTGTTTATTTGCCATCCACATATTCTGTGTTATGAAATATCGGTTCATGTCTTTTGCCCATTTTGTATTGGATTAATTTTTTCAAATTAAATGTTGAGCTTTGAGAGTTTTAAAACATATTGTAGATTGTAGGCCTTTATCAGATATGTGGTTTGTAATATTTTCTCCCTCTCTGTAGCTTGGCTTTTCATGCTCTTCAAATGGCCTCTCACAGAACAAAAGTTCTTTATTTTGATGAAGCCTAATTTACTAACTTTTTTTGTCCTGTGGATTGTGATTTTATGATCATTAACATATATCTTCTAAACCTGTCATTGTTTCCCTAGGATAAATTTCTTTCTTTTTATCTATTTTTTTTTAAAAGATTGGCACCTGAGCTAACAACTGTTGCCAATCTTCTTTTGTTTTTCTTCTTTTCCCCAAAGCCCCCCAGTACATAGCTGTATATTCTAGTTGTGAGTGCTTCTGGTTATGCTCTGTGGGATGCCGCCTCAGCGTGGCCTGATGAGCAGTGCCATGTCCATGCCCGGGACTCAACCGGCGAAACCCCAGGCCGCTGAAGCAGAGCGTGAGAACTTAACCGCTTGGCTATGGGGCCGGCCCCAGGATAAATTTCTAAAGTGACCTTGAGGAAGGCTTTTAAGTGTGATAGGAAAGGTATACACCATAAAGGGAAAGACTGGTATATTTCTTTAAAACTTCTATATAGTAATAGATAAGAAATAAATACAATTTAAAAGACAAATACTAGCTAGGAAAGAAGTTAAAAAAGTATATCAAAAGGTTAATATCCTTGGGGCTGGCCTGGTGGCGCAGCAGTTAAGTTTGCGCATTCTGCTTCGGCGCCCCAGGGTTCGCTGGTTCGGATCCCGGGTGCGGACATGGCACTGCTTGGCACGCCATGCTGTGGTAGGCATCCCACATGTAAGTAGAGGAAGATGGGCACGGATGTTAGCTCAGGGCCAGTCTTCCTCCAAAAAAAAAAAAAAACGGTTACTATCCTTAATACCTAAAAGTGCTCTTATAAATGAGCAAGAAAGAACTGTATTAGGTCTAATTTGTTGCTTGATATAGAAGATATAATTAAGAGACTAAGCCAACTTCTGCTTCTACCCAGAAGGGGTTACATGGTGCAGACTTGTCCTCCCAGTGTAGACAACTAGAAAGCTGGACAAAATATATGAAACAACTCTTTCCAGACATTGAGGCAACAAGCAGCGTAGGACTTTGATCTCCAGGAGAAGGGAAACAAATGTGCAAGAGCCCTGTGGTCACTCAAATTTTTGTCTAGAAGGAAATTCAGTACTGTGACACAAGGAGAAGCAACTTGATCGGATGCTGCTTTGAAAAAAACTCTAAAAGACGTTTTTAGAGACAATTGGGAATATCTTAATATGGACTGAAAATTAGATGGCATTAGTGAATTATTGTTATTTTTCATAGTTGTGATAATAGATCTTTGGTTATGTTGAAAACGTCCTTAATTTTAGGAGAGACATGCTCAAGTATTTAGGGTGAAGTGGTATGTCTGCAACTTACTTTCACATAGTTTATTTCAGAAAATATAGCCACTGCACCTATATAGGCAAGTGATATATGGCAGAATGTTGCCAATTATTAAACCTGGATGGTGTGTACAAAGAAGACCATCATACCATTCCTTCAATTTTTCAGTATTATAAATCTTCCTAATAAACTGCGTGTGTGGGGGAGGAGCGACATTTTTACTCGCCCTTCCTCCTTCCTGCTGGCGGGAAGGCAGACCTGATGGCTAGAGCTCAAGCAGTCTTTTTTTTTTTATTTTACACTCACAATTGCCTTTAAAAAAATAGCAGCTTTATTGAGTCATAATTCAGATAGTATATAATTCACGTATTTAAAGTGTACAATTCAATGACTTTTAGTATATTCACAGAGTTATGCAACCATCACCAACTCAATTTTAGAATATTTTCGTCACCTCTTCCCCAACAAAAAAATCCCTCATACCCAGGAGCAGTAACTTCCCCTTTCTCTTTAACCCCCGCCACAGCCCTAGGTAACTGCTGGTCTACTTTCTATCTCTATGGATTTGCTTATTCCAAACATTTCCTATAAGCGGAATCATACAGTAGAAGGTCTTTGTGACTGGCTTCTTTCAGTAAGCATAATGTTTTGATGGTTCACCCATGACGCAGCATGCAACAGTACTTCATTCATTTTTATGACTGAACAAGGTTTGCTTGTAACATTTTGTTTATCCATTCATCAGGTGGTGGACATTTGGGTTGTTTTCACTTTTTGGCTATTATGAGTAATGCTGCTGTAAATTTTTGTGTACGAGTTCTTGTGTGGACACATGTTTTCATTTCTCTTGGAGTGCAATTGCTGGGCCATATGGTAGCTGTGTTAACATTTTGAGGCACTGCAAAACTGTTTTCCACAGCAGCTGCACCATTTGACATTCCCACCAGCAGTGTATGAGGGTTCCAATTTCTCCGCATTCTTACCAACACTAGTTATTATTTATCTTTTTGATATAGCCATCCTAATGGGTGTGAAGTGGAATCTCATTGTGGTTTTGATTCGTATCTGCCTGAAGGCTAATGATATTGAGCATCTTTTCTTGTGCTTATTAGCAATTTGTATATCTTCTTTGGAGAGATGTCTATTCAGATAATTTGCCCATTTTTATTTATTTGTCTTTCTATTATTGAGTTATAAGAGTTCTTTATATATTCTGGATACAAGTCCCTACTCAGATACATGATTTGCAAACATTTTCTCCCATTCTGTGAATTGTCTTTTCCCTTTCTTTCTTTTTTTTGATGCTTTTTTTGGTGAGGAAGATTGGCCCTGGGCTAACATCTGTTGCCAATCTTCCTCTTTTTTTTTCTCTCCAAAGCCCCAGTACATAGTTGTATATCCTAGTTGAAGGTCGTTCTAGTTCTTCTATGTGGGATGCCGCCACAGCACAGCTTGTTGAGCGGTGTGTAGGTCTGTGCCAAGGATCTGAACCCACCAACCCTGAGCTACTGAAGTGGAGCATGCAAACTTAACCACTCAACCACAGGGCCAGCCCCAGCTTTTCCCTTTTCTGATGGTGACCTCTGAGGCACAAAGATGTTTAATTTTGATGAAGGCCAATTATCTATTCTCTTCCTTGTTGCTTGTGGCCTTGGTGTGATATCTAAGATACCACTGCCTAATCCAAGTTTACATAAAGAGTCATTTTGAACTATGAGGTGGGAAGCTAAGGATGGCAAAGTAGCAGGAGGGTAGAATCCTGGGTCTCTGACGACTATGAACCTGCATGCTAGCCTTGGACTGCCAAATTCTGGATTTGTTTTACATGAAAGTGAGATAAAGTATCTTATTTTTAAAAATCAAGAACTCCTCTTCCTTAAAATTCACCATAGAATGAAAGATGACTACAAAAAGACCCTTGCAAACGTGTATAACTGACATTGGTTTAGTATCCATAATGTATAACACACTTCTACAAATCAATAACAAAAAGGCAAACAACCTGGTAGAAAAGTATGCAATAGAAATGAGCAAGTATTTTACAGAAGAGGAACTATGTGTGGCCAATCAACATATGAAAAAATGTTCAACCTTTTTAGTAATCATAGAAAAGTAAATTTCCTACTCATGAAAATAACAGGATTTTAAAAGTCTGAAATATCAAATGTTAGGTATGATATGGAGCAACGGGAAATCATACCCTGCTGGTGAGAAGGTAAATTTGTGTAATTATTTTGGAAAGCAATGCTTTGAAGATCCTTATGAAGTTAAGGACTAGTTGTAGTGGGAATAACTGAACAAGCAAGCTGGAAAGACAGTAGGTTGTAGTTAGAAAATGTAAAATTTAAATTCATGATTTAAGAGGAAGCGAAGTTTGTGTGATGACAAAGTACAAGGTGTGACCTTGCCAGTTGTTGGCTAAAGCGGAAGAGTGTTTATTGAAGATAGTAAGGCATGTCAGCCTGGGCCCAATCAGGACAGAGAAACCACAGAGGGATCTGAACAGGAAAAGTTCGACATACAGAATTATTAATGATAACAGGAGATGGGAGTAAGAGGGATTGGGTAGTAAGAAGTAAAGGAAACTCTAAAAGAATATAGGAACAACAGATATAATACATAATAGCAGACAATATAAAAATAATATACAGGGGCTGGCCCGGTGGTGCAGTGGTTAAGTTCGCACGTTCCGCTTCTCGGCAGCCTGGGGTTCGCTGGTTCGGATCCCGGGTGTGGACATGGCACCGCTTGGCACGCCATGCTGTGGTAGGCATCCCACATATAAAGTAGAGGAAGATGGGCACGGATGTTAGCTCAGGGCCAGGCTTCCTCAGCAAAAAGAGAAGGACTGGCAGTAGTTGGCTGAGGGCTAATCTTCCCCCCCCAAAAAATGAAATAAAATAATATACAATAGTCACTCCCTCTAGAGCTGGGCTAACCCTCCTCTCCACCCGTGACTGAGATCCGGGCCTCGTTAGAGAAGTTGCTGTGATGCTGACTCAGTGGATCTTGCTGGGCATCCACCCTCGGGATCTTGTTGAACACGTGCCTCTCTAGGTGCTGCTTTCCTGTTCACAGGGGAGACGTCTCACCAGAGACACTTTGCTGCAGAACCACCCAAGGGAGGTGCCAGGGGCAGCTGCTACCCTCTGTGCATTGAGGAAGCCAGTGCTGCAGAAGATGAGCACTAGGAAAGCTGGGAGGAGCCCGTGGAGTGAGCACACAGGAAACAGGAAATGAAACCCCTTCTTCCTGCAATGTCTCTCCACCACCAGCTACTGATAAATCTGCATATCCTGCTAGCTGGCCAAGTAAAACATATTTAAAGGCCCCTGGTCCATTTTCACAGAACAAGCATAAAGAGGGGCTGACAGGTAAAACATCAGTTACAGGTAGAGGAGGTCAAGGAACTGAGTGGTCATGATGTTGGGCTGTTATTCTTGTGGATATTGAAATGACCCAGCTGTTGGCAGAAATTGGGGTGAATCGGAAGGTTATAAACCAACTTATTTCTCCACGTGTGACCTTGGTCCACCTGCCTCAGAATCAGGTGGATACTATAATAATACAGATTCCTTGGCCCCACTGCAGATCTTCTGAACTGGGGTCTTGGGGAATAGGGCCCATAAATCTTTTTAACAAGTGCCCCGGTACATTTAAAATTTTAAAAATCAGTTATGAATATTTCAAACACATAAAAGTAAAGAAAATAGTGTAACAGGTACCAGTGTACCCAGCAGCCAGTTTTAACAAATGTTAAGATTTACTTTACTTCCTGCAGATCTCTTTATTTTTAATAAAATGTTACCTATTTGGGCTCAAGTTCCACCGTCATTCTTTTCTCCTTCCTTTCTCACAAGAGGTGATTATGTGTGTACACTGTTGTTTGTAAATCACTGCTTTAGGTGGCGGAGAGCATTTGAGGTTTTTTGAGCAGGGGTATTACACTATCAAAGAGGGGTTTTTGGAGCATCAACTCAACTGTGCTCTGCCAGAGTTCACTAGGTGGAGAGGATGGAGGTGGGAAAGCCGGTGAGCGAGGAGGTAGGTTCAGTGCCCAGAGGATATGGTACTAAGAATCAGAAGTAGGGTAAGGGACCTTTTCTCTTTTTCTCATGCTGTCGTGTGAAGCCTGCTGCTCTTTGTGTCCTTGGGACCTGTAGTCTTTCAACCTCCCACCCCATTCCCCGAGTTCATCTGCTCCTTTCTGTCTTCACTTGCTTCCCTGCCCAGCCTGGGTTCAATGATTGGTCACTTCACCCCTATGCTTGCTACTGTCCTGGAATTTCTTGCTTTCTTGATATTTGACCGTACTAACCCTAACTTCTAATCTTTATACTAACAGAACTATTTTTTCTGCTTTAAGGAGGTGGTCTTTCTGGTTTTACCTTATTACTTACGGTAATTTGCTATAGTCAATATCCAAAATGAGGCAGATTTTCATCCAGGTGACGTCAGTGATACCTCAATAATACTGTCACATTTAATTGTCTGTAGAGTATCATTTTGATGAGCAATTGTGAAAACTGTCCAAATGACATATAAAAATGTGTTTAAGTAGGTCTGACAAATGGATTTTATATTTTTTCTATTACATATATTTGATCACAGGTCAAAAGTCAATTAAAACTTTTGATTGACTGATAGTTATTTTGCCTATAAGTACAACTACATCAAACCAAACATTTGGATGTCAAATCCTTGTTATAGAACTACTAATAGACACAACAACATGAATGAATCTAAAAATGATAATGTTGAGTGAAAGAAGCTGGATAAAAGAAAGTACCATACTGTATGCTTCCATTTACATGAGATTCTAGAAAATGCAAACTCATCTATAGAGACTGAAAGCAGATCGGCGATTGCCTGGGATTTGAGGGGAAGGGAGGGAAGAAGGGGTTGAAAGGGCACAAGGACACTTTTGGGGGTGATGGAAAGGTTTATCTGGATTGTGTGTGTGTGAGTGTATTGCCGATGTATACATATATCAGAATTCATTAAATCATACATCTTAAATATTTGCAGTTTATTACGTGTCAATTATGCCTCAATAAAAGTATAAAAAATCATTAGCTGGTCCAGCCCCGTGGGGCAGTGGTTAAGTGCGTGTATTCCGCTTCTCAGCGGCTCGGGGTTCGCTAGTTCAGATCCTGGGTGCGGACATGGTACCACGTGGCAAGCCATACTGTGGTAGGCGTCCCACATATAAAGTGAAGGAAGATGGGCATGGATGTTAGCTCAGGGCCAGTCTTCCTCAGCAAAAAGAGAAGGATTGGCAGTAGTTAGCTCAGGGCTAATTTTCCTCAGGAAAAAAAATCACTAGCAAGGAAAAAATGTTTGTTTTAAGCCATTAAAATTAACAAACAAAAAATACTTCTTATAACCAAGTAGTACCTATACCCAGAACACCACATGAGTACCTTCATTCAGTCAGTCAGTTGTTCAGCATTTTTGCACATCTACTGTGTACCATGCACTCTGCTGGGAACAGTGTTAAACAAGACAGATAAGACCCCTACTCTAGGGAGGTGACATTCTGGTGGAGGGGACAGATCAACAAGTAATAATAGTAAAGAGCGGTAAATGTTATGACAGGGCAAGAACGGGAAACTTTGCAAACATTTAGCCCGATTTTCTAAGCTGATTAATTGGTAGTAGATGCTTAAAGCTGTGTTGAAAAGAATTCTGAAGCTTAGCAGGATCCCATGCACAAGGAGGGGCAGTGACGGTGAGTACCGCGCACTTGCCAACACAAGGCTGTACTGTTAAAGTTGCCCTTATCATAGATTTCCCGATAGGATGACTATTTCAACGATTACGAAAGTGTTTGAGAATAGTGAAGATCTCTTGTTATAGACCAGTTTTTTTTTCAGAGCATCATTTTTAACTCAAAGTGTTTCTTGTTGGGGAAACATCAACCTTCCAGACCGTAGTGTAGACAGAGGACAAGTGCTCTTTTGTTCTCTGAAGTTCTGTTTTCAAGTGTTTTTTACCCACTTATGTGACTGTGTCTGAGCCTTTGCTAAGGGTGCTGCAGCTGGATTCTGTAGTGGAACCAGGTCCAGAAAAAGAACTGCTAAAGAATGCAAGTAAACAGGATGTCAGATGTTATCCTTAGCCTATTTCCCTAAACATAGCTTTTTGGCTGCAAAGTAAAATGCCATTCTTCTAGCTTCTGCTTATACACAGTGATGGCCGACAGCAGGCACAATCTTCATTTGCTTGGTGTGTTGTCACCATGCAACACAACGTGTTTTGCAAGGAACGATCGTGATACACCATCACAGTCTGAAGACATCTGGCCATTTCTTGGAAGAATTTTCTCAGCCTACCTTCTTTGAGCCCTGTTGTGCCAGCACAGCTCCTTACGACGTTCAGATCTGTCTGACCTAAGAGCCACTTGGCATCTTCCTCTTGACAGAAGCCAGATTTTCACTGGGGCTAGACTATTTATTGACAGCGTTTTCCCAGACTGGCCCATGAATGTCTCCTTTCCAAGGTCCCCTGAAGTGCTGGCTCACCTCTGTTTTCCAAGAGCACTTACTTCCTTTTCTCTCCTCCCTCCCCAGCATCCTCCTGACTTCCTTCCCTTACAGCTTCTTGCACTATTGGGTTTTTTTTGGTGTGTGTGTGTTTCTTCTTTTTTTATCCGAATGAACTTGCTTCGCAGATTTTGAAAAACGAATGCTATACAAGATTTTTACAGTCATTCTATTTCCACATCTTTGAATGTGATCTCTGTGGTTTTAAAATTCCATAATTTGAGTGAGCTCCACCGTTGTCTAAGAAAAGTTGTTTTAGAGCTTGGTTCTGCAAGCACCAGAAGAGAACTCATAAAAAGGAAGACAACAGCAGATGCAATCGCGGATGTGGCTTAGTCCTTGCAGCTGCCCCCGAGAGCTGTTTGGAGCGCACAGTCCTCAGTAATGAATCCAGAAGAGCGAATCGTGACATGGCTTATATCCTTGGGAGTTTTAGATTCCCCCAAAAAGACCATCTGTGATCCGGAGGAGTTCTTGAAGTCCTCGCTGAAAAATGGGGTAGTACTGTGCAAACTGATCAACAGACTTAGACCTGGCTCTGTAGAAAAGGTAAGGGGAATTTGCAGGACCTTTGGGATGGCTTACCGCCAGGGAGCAGAAATAATGTAGCTCTCGAGACGTTCTACTGCCCGGGCGGTGGGACTCTCCTGCTTTAATCTTCTTCTAAGAGTTAGACATTCTTTCTTACTGTTTTTGTAGTTTGAAAAAGTCAGAAAATTAAATGTTATCCTTTAGTAATTACCCCACAAATATTAGTATAGTACTAACCTGATACACCACTGGTACCAGGAGACAGGAACACCTATATCACAAGCTCACTCTGTCAGAGAGACAAGTTAGCACCAGGGCATGTTCTGAACGTGGGGTGCATATGGGTCCGTGTAATAATGGGATGATTTGTAACAGATATGGATGGTGTTTATTGACAGTTTGACTAAAATCAACGTAGATTTTCTTCTCAAAGCAATGAAATATCCATTGGAAGAGAGGCTATTTAGCAAGCAGGAAAAAAAATCCAAAATGTCACATATTGTTAAAACAATAGAAACCAAATATATGTTTCAAATGCAACATGTGTTCAAAGTGAAACTAACCTTACTCTCTTTTAAAAGTCCAAAATTTTTGTTGTTGGAAACGCATGATCAAGAGGCAGGATAATTTTTAAAGCAGGCACCTTCAGTAAGTTGAACTGCAGAGTCCTACAATGATTTTCTAAAAGCCAGCAGGCAATGTGACTCTGAGTATAGTTCTTTTGCCTTCTTGAACCAGTTTGTATTTTTATTGAACAAATTCATTTACTTAGAATTTCTTAAACTTGAAAAATGGTGATAAAATGATGATAAAATGTCGAGAACAGTGATCAAATGTAGAAAACAGCAAAGGGGAAAATATAATTTTAATAAATTATCGTGAGGAGGAGGGAAAGAGGTAATAAGTTGAAAGCAAGAACCAAGCTCAAAAAACTGTCTGGGTCTCTTTAATTTGCTATCATTGCACTTTGGCAAAAAGCATGAGAAAAAGTTTGTAAGCAGAGATGGCTTGAGACTAAAGGTTTGGTGACATTTGAAACAAAGACCGACCGTTTAGATTTTTGCATCACTTCCTTCGGTGGTTATTTCTCTTCCTGCGTTGACAGCAATGTTGCCCCTTGCCGTAAAGAGCCTACCTATCTAGTCGTCAATGAATGAGGGATATGGTATGCTTGGCATGGATGACAGTCTCCAAGTGACATTTGACTGTTTCTCTAGTACTGCCTGGAACCTCAAACTGAAGCCGACTGCATCAACAACATCAATGACTTCCTGAAAGGATGTGCGACCCTTCAAGTGGAGGTAAGCTTACTCATGTGGTCTTCCTCGTTGTCATCATTTTTCGCTCTGCTAATTGAGATGGTTTTGTAGTAAAACTGCTTGGTTTATTTTCATTGTTAAACAGAGGAAGCATTTGATGCAAACCGTGGTTGAGATTGGTGGTCTCCAGTGGTGGCTTGCTAGTCTGTCTTTTCCAGAAACCAGTTCCAAAATGAAGCAAAACAAAATCAAAACTCAAAATATGATATCTTTGAAACACAGCATCCAAGCCGTGAATGCAGGCTTCCGGTGACAGTGCTTGTGTGGATGTGAAAGCAGGCTTCCGGTGACAGAGCATGTGTGGCGCGCTTCCCTACTAAGGGGAACCAAAAGAGGCCCACTGGCTCCTGCAGAGAGTCATTGCAATCCCGCTGAGTTGGGAAGAGAGGAAAGTCTATTGTCGCTTTTTCCCACTTTAGAACACAGGCCTTGAAAAGCTGAGAGAACCCAGCCCTGAGGTAGAAATCATATATTCAATTACACTGCATTATTTTATACTATATGGATCCTCACAGTATGTATAGGGGGTGTTACTGAAAGGGAGATGGTACTTTTGCCTGTGTGTCAAGTTACTTAACTTCTCTGTGCCTCAGTGTTTTTATCTGTAAAACGGACACAATAATAGCTACCTCATGAGGTTGTCTTAAGGATCAAATGAGATACTACATAATAATTTAGGGCTAAGAGCTCCAACTTCATAAGATCTATGAGATAATGCAGGTAGAGTGTCCATCACAGGACCAGGGACGAAGAAGTGCAGACTTGCGTTAGGATTATTCTTTGTGGAGAAGCATTAGTAGTGGTTTGAGCATGAACTCTGATGCTAGACTGCTTGGCTTCAAATCTCAGTTCTCTTTCTTTAGTACCTTTGTGACCTTGGGCATGTTACTTCATTATGCCTCTGTGCCTCAATCTCCCCACCTGTAAAATGGGAGTAACAGCAGCACCTCTCTCTTAGGATTGGGGTGAGATTTCAGGGACTCCATGTCCTCGAAAGAGTGCCTGGCACATAGTAAGCAGTTTGCAAGTGTTAGCTAAGAGTAGTAAATAGTAGTACAAGAGGCTTTGCCCCAGATACACTTTGCTTTCTTCAGAATTTTTCCTAAAGTTGGCCGTAGCCTCAGGCTATACTTCTCTCAGAATATTTTATTCCAGGTTCCCTACTGCCTAATTATAGCTCTGTGTGTGTGTGGGGGTGTGTGTGCGCGTGCGTGCGCACGTGTGTGTGTGGTTTTTAGGTACGTGTAGCCCAAGACCACTCTATATCCTTTATAGAATGATGTCTATTAGAGAACAGATCATGGTATTTTCTTTTCTTATTTGTCGAATAAAAACACGGTGAGGTTGCCAATGATTTCTGCGCTCTGAAGCTGCCAGAAGGTGCACTAAGCTTCTCTGCAGTTCTAAGAATGCTAGATGATACAGAAACACCTCCTGGGTCCGGCATTGTTGGAAAATGAGTCGTTCACAAAAGCGGATTTTTCTGATAACTAATGCTTACCCCTTTAAGCACCAGTGCTTAAGATATTTTCATCTACTTTGGGTACAAATCATTCTAAAAAGTATATCATAATTTTCATTTCTTAAAGGAAGAGCATTGGACATATTTTTCTTTTTTTTCTTTTAAAGATTGGCACCTGAGCTAACAACTGTTGCCAATCTTCTTTTTTGTCCTGCTTTTTTCTCCCCAAATCCTCCCAGGACATAGTTGTATATTTTGGTTGTGGGTCCTTCTAGTTGTGGCATGTGGGATGCTGCCTCAGCATGGCCTAATGAGCAGTGTCATGTCTGTACCCAGGATCCAAATCCTGGGCCGCCAAAGCGGAGCGCACGAACTTAACCACTCAGCCACGGGGCCGGCCCCCCTTTTTTTTTCTTATTTTTTTGATAATCCAGGCTGGCTTAAACATTGTGCGGCTATCGTAATAAGGCCATCTGTGGCATCATGGTTAAGCACATACCTTCTCTAGTTTCACAAACTTGGGTCAGAGTCTTGGCTTGGTCAGTCACTGACTGTGTGACTCTGGGGACAGCTACTTGGCCTCTCTGCACTCCAGTTTCCTCACCTGTATAATGGAGACGCTAGTAATATCCACTGCATAAGACTGTTTTAAGGATCAAATGAGATAATGCATCTAAGGCACTTGATATATCACTGCACGTAAATCATGAATAATAGCTGCTTGCTGTTACTGCTATTACTGGGTAGCATTGTATGCAAAATTATGCCTGTAAGGGGTATATAGGAGCCATATCGAGGCACTCCTTGAATCCTGAGGGAAATCAATAAAATCAATACGCAAGAAATGAGACTGGAAGCTGAGCTGGGTGCACCCAGCAGCCAAGAATACTTACTATTCAGGGGCCAGCCTGGTGGTGTAGTGGTTAAGTTTGTGTGCTCCACTTCAGTGGCCTGGGGTTCACAGGTTGGATCCTGGGCACAGATCTAGCACCACTTGTCAAGCCATGCTGTGGCGGCATCCCACATAATAAAAAATGGAAGAAGATTGCCACAGATGTTAGCTGAGCAACAATCTTCCTCAAGCAAAAAGAGGAAGACTGGCAACAGATGTTAACTCAGGGTCAATCTTCCTCACACACAAAAAAAGAGAATACTGACCATCCAGACTTAAGCTCCCAGGTAGCTCAAAGACAGACCTAAACACAAATATTTGCAAAGTTAAAAAAGTAGTTTTTTATTGAATATATTTGACATACAACATTGTGTAAATTTAAAGTGTACAATATGTTCCTTTGATACATTTATATATTGTAATATGATTGCCGTTGTAGTGATATTTATCACATTACATAATTACAATACAATATTGTTGTCTATAGTCAGTATACTATGCATGCCGTTACTATGGTTTATTCGCTACACATGCAAGTTTGTATCCTTAAACAACATCAGTTTTTGTCCCCCAGCCCTCATTACCTGGAAACCACCATTTATTCTCTGTTTTTTTCCAGTTTGACTTTTTTAGAGTACACGTATAGCTGATAACCAACAGTACTTGTCTATCTCCGTCTGACTTATTTCACTCAGCATAATACCCTCAAGGTCCGTCCATGTTGTCGCAGATGGCAAGATTTCATCTTTTTTACGGCTAAGTGGTATTCCATTGTATATATCTACCACATCTTTTTTTATCCAATCATCTGTTGATGGGCATTTGGGTTGTTTCCATATCTTGTCACTTTAGACAGAGTATCTCTCAGGTCTAGCATACCGAGCACAGTGCCTGGTATAGGACACGCTTAACAGATTTTGGTTGATGCTATAAAACTGTTAATGTACAAAAAGCAAGAAGAGCAGGGCTTCAGTATTGCCCCAAAACACGCAATTATTTACCCTAAGAAAGAGTGTCCGCTTGAAATGGTCAGTTTGGAAATGTAGAAAAACAAAGCCAGAGAGGCAGCACTGACAACGTGAGGACTGGCTGTGGGGCATGGTTACCACATTAAAGAGCTGCCGTCTTCTGTCCCTCTGAGCACCCAGTCGGCCTCTCCAGGGGACCTCCATCTCTGTGTGCTCATATGGCCATAGCGTCCTAGGGGCTCTAGAGGATCACACAGCTAGCAACTGGCCAGGGAAGTCTGCTGAGACCCCAGGGGAAAAAAGCACTCTCTAAAGTGCCTCCCCAACTTTGATAGTAGCCTTTGACACACAAAAGTTTTTAAATTTTGGTGAAGTCCAATTCACCTATTTTTTGTTTTGTTGCTGTGTTTTGAGTATCATATCTAAGAAACCATTGCTGACTGCAAGGTCATGAAAATTTCCTCCTATGTTTTCTTCTAAGAGTGTTATAGTTTTAGCTCTTATATTTAAGTCTTTGATCCATTTTGAGTTAATTTTTGTATATGATGTGACATAGGGTCAAAATTCATTCTTTTACATATGGATATCCAGTTGTCTCAACACCATTTATTGAAAAGACTATTCATTCTGCCACTGAATCGATTAATGTAGCTATGTAGTAAGTTTTCGAATCAGAAAGCGTGAGTTCTCCAACTTTGTCCTTCATTTTAAAAATCATTTCGGCTCTTCTGGATCCCTTTGTGTGCTCATATGGATTTTAGGATCAGCCCATCCACTTCTGCAAAAAAGTCAGCTGTAATTTTGAAAGGGATTGTGTTATCTGTATAACACTTTGGGAAATATTGCCATTATTGCCATATTAACAATATTAAGTCTTCTGATCCATGAACACAGGATGTCTTTGCATTTATTTAGGTCCTTTAAAATTTAATTTAACAGTGTTTTGTAGTTTCAGCATACATGCCTTGTACCTCCTTGGTTCAATTTATTCCAAAGTATTTTCTTCTTTTTGATACTATTGTAAATGAAAGTGTTTTCTTAATTCCATATTCGGATTGTTCATTGCAAGTGTACAGAAATGCAATTGATTTTTGTATAATGATCTTGTATCCTTCAACTTAGCTGAACTTGTTCATTAGTTCTAATAGCTTTTTTTTTTTTTGCTTTCTTGTGGTTTTCTTGTAGAAGATCTGTACATGTGTACATGTGTGCAAAGAGAGAGTTTTACTTCTTCCTTTCCTATCTGGATGCCTTTTATTTCATTTTCTGGCCCAATTGGCCTGGCCAGAGCATTCAGTACGATGTTTAATAGAACTGATGAGAGCGGACATACCAGTCTTGTTTTCCATCTTAGGGGGAAGCTTTCAGTCTTTCACTACTAGGTATGATGTTAGCTGTGGGGTTTTTTGTGTGTGTGAGGAAGATTCGTCCTGAGCTCACATCTGTGCCAATCTTCCTCTATTTTGTATGTGGGACGCCTCCACGGCATAGCTGATGAGTGGAGTAGGTTCATGCCCAGGATCCAAACCTGCAAACCCGGGCCGCTGAAGCAGAGCATGTGGAACCACTCAGCCATGGGGCCGGCCCCAGCTGTGGGTTTTTCATAGATGCCCTTTATCAGTTTGAAGGAGGTCCTTTCTATTCCTAGTTTTTTGAGTGTTTTTATCATAAAACAGTGCTGGATTTTGTCAAATGCTTTTTCTGCATCTGTTAAGATGACCATTGGTTTTTGTTCTTTATTATATTGCTATGTTGTTACATTGATTAACTTTCGCATGTTAAATCTATCTTGCATTCCTGGGGTAAATCTCAGTGAGTCATGTTGTATATGCACATAGATATTTGTGCACGTCTGTAATTATTCTTGAAGCATCTTTCTTCATAGAAACGAAATTACTGTGTCAAGGTTTGATACATAGTCTCAATTCCCCTACAAAAATGCTGTGCGAAGTTATACTCCAACCAGTAGTGCAGAAGGTGCCTTCTTCCTCATGTGCCTGGCAACACTCGATATTACTTATCTTTAATGTTTGCTAAGATGTTGGGTGAAAATGGTATTTCATTTATTGCTATAATTTGAATTTCCTGATTCCTACTGAGTTTGGACATCTTCTCACCCCTTTATAGTCCATTTGTATTTCCTTCTCTGTGAACCAAATATATCTTTCTTATTTGTTTACAGAATGGAGAAGGCAGGGAGGATTCTCAGGCCTCAAGAGAAAATCTTCCAGAACATTTGGCAAAATCCTCATGTCTAGAGTGCCACTAATGTGACCAGGAAGTCCCTTGACAACACTATTCTAGCAATGGTAGTTTTGTTTTTGTTCTGCCTTTGAACTTGGTGGGTGTCAGGCACATACACAGTTCTTCTGATCATTCCAGTGGTCTGAGTGGTACCTCTCTGGCTGCACTGTCCTGGCTCCAGCCCCAGGGATGATTGCTCTGTGACAGCTCTAGTCCTGTGGTTTTCCTTTCAGCCAGGCTTTCCCCCTGTCTCATCCCCAGCAGGTACTCCTGCTTTGTCCCCTGCTACCCTTACTACCAACCCATTGCCAGGGATGCCCTACCATCTTCTATTCTGCTCCCGGGCCAAGCCTACTTTGTAAGAAGATGTTTTCTTCATGAAGCATTTCATTGAATGTATATGAGGCTCAGTCAGTATTTCTTTCTCTCTTTCTCTTTCTCCCTCCCTCCTTCCCTCTCTCCTTTTCTCTCTCTCTCTTTCCAGTACCAGCTGGTATCAGTATGGCTTTTTCTTTGCCCCCACCCCCTCACTGCCTCCTGTCTCCCTGAGTCACTCCATCTGCCTTGTCACTGGAACAGCATGGGTGCCCTCCCCAAAGTAAGGCCTGTGGGACGGACAATTTGCCATTTCCCAGGGGCCGCTCTGCAGGGGAGCAGTTCTGGAAGGAAGGCAGCTCTACTAATGATCATGAGTCAAGGCTAAATCTCCTACAGGAGAGCTCCAGCTCTAGGAGAGCAGACCCTCCCTGGAGGAGTTAGGCACCAGGCCAGGCAACTAACCACCAGCTGTAATGGGGATCAGCAGACTTTCTTTCCAGCCCTGGCCCTGCTACTTGTATGAAGTCAGAGTCCCCTTCTCCAGGCCTTGGTTGACTCACCTGTAAAGTGAAGAGACTACGGCAAGGATTGGTAATGTCTAACTGTCGGACACACTTTTTTGTTTTTTTTTAAATTTTAATGCGCTTTTAATTTTGGAAGAATTTTAGATTTACAGAGAAGTTGCAAAGACAGTACAGATTCTTCCTGAATACCCCGCCCCCAGCCTCCCCCATTATTAACATCTCCCATCACTGGGATGTCTTTGTTACAACTAAGAAACTGGCACTGGCCAGACCCCAGCCCTTTCCCATTTCGGTCCTGTCTGTCCCAGGGTCCCACTCAGGCTCCACACCGTCGCTGGTGGGTGTGTGTTTAATTACACTTGAAACTACACATTCAGGAGACCACACTACACTCCAGGGTCCAGGCTGACGTTTTTACACCCGTGTGTGCCCGTGTAACCACCCCCAGAGCAAGATACGGGACATTCCCGGCTCCCAGGAGGCTCCCCGGTGCCCCTCCCAGTCGGTGACCCCAAGGCCATCACTCAGTCTTGCCTGCTCTTGACATTCACACCTCTGGGCTCACGCGCGCCCTGGAGTCTGATTTCTTTCTCCCACGTTCTCCATGAGACTTGTCCATGCACGTACATGTGTGTGTGTACACGTGTGTGCATACATGCGTGTGCATGGTGCGTGCACATGTGTGTGCCGGACTTTGCTCTCTTTCCTTGCCGGGCCGTCTCCTTTCTCAGTGGTGTCGGACACACTTTTTAACTGGCCCCTTTCCATCAGTTTCAGCTGGGCAAAGCTTTGTATGTTTAGCTGCTCTATTTGAGCTAGTGGGAAGATTAAAGAGGATTTTGGTAAGTTTTTTTTTTCTCCTGTTAGCAAATCTGACGTTCCTAATGGAATTTGCATGAGTTACATTAAATGACACCCACGACTCTGGCCATCCTAATCTTTTACCGACTGCATTGTATTTCTGTAAAGATTGGACTTCAAGTACGGTTGTAAATATTTCCCGTCTATCACAAACCGTTTTATTATCCCTCAAAGAGCCTATTTGATTTGGGGCCTGTTATCAGACAGCCCAGGAAGGGCATCCGGGATAGTTCGGGGAAGGGAGGTATGTGGAGAGCCCCTGGAGAGCGCTTCCTGGCTTGGGTGTCTCAGCGGCTCATCATAGAGCTTGGGGGTTCCAAGCTGCATCTGAGGGTGGAGGAGGAAGTGGGCCACCAGGAAGGGCTAGTCTGTGAGGCCAGGATTCCCGCCAGAGCTCTGGCACTGGCCCGCAGCAGGCCAGGCGCCGGCAGCCCTGGGCTCGGGACTGAACCAGGCGGCAGCAGCATGCGCAGTGTGGCCGCCGCCGCTACACCGCGGCTTCTTTTGCTGCCACGGCTACCCGGGCTGCCACTGCCGCTGCTGCTGCTCTGCCCTGCGCCGCTGTCACTTCCAGTTCCTACTTCAGCGATCCAGGTCCGGGTCATTGCTTCCCCACCGCTGGCCGGGTCCCTCCAGGCCGCTCTCCCTCCCGGGCTCTGGCTCCGGGAAGGCGGGGGCCAGCGCGGGCAGCTGAGCGGGGTCCAGAGGGGCGGCGAAGGCAGGTTCCCTGAGCAGCCGCTGCCTGCCCGCCCGCCGCCGCCCCGCGCGCCCTCGCCCGGCTTGCCGCCAGCGCACCCAGTGGGACGCGTCTCCCGCACCCCGCTTTCGGCCCGCGGTCCTCCGCCCGCCGAGCCGCACGGCTCTGGAAGCGAGAACTTGACGGCAAGAATCCGGCTTCCCTTTTGATTAAAAAAAAAAAAAGGCATTAAAAAAATCCCTGGACTGGAGTGGTTGCGGGCGCGGCACGGAGTTTGGAGACGGGCGCCCCCTCCTCGCCCGCGTCCAGGAGCAAAGTTGCAGTCGCCCCTCCCCGCCCGGGCGAGCCGAGCCCAGCTCTCCAGTTTCGCCCTGGTGGCGGCCGCGCTCAGGGCAGGGTCCCAGCTCCGGCTGAGTTAAAGGGTTCCCGCAGCCTTGGCACGGGCTCGCCCGCCCGCTCGCCGGCCCCGTGACTCGGGAGGGCGAGCCGCTTCCAGGAGGCGGCGGCGGCGAGGCTGGAGTGAGCGAGCAGTCGGAGGACAAGCGGGCAGCGGCCGAGCCAGGTGACCTGCCTGGGGGCAACGGGTCAGGGGAAGGGGAGAGCGCGAGGGTCTGGGGTGGTGCCTAAAGATCCCCGTTGGAGAGGAGCCGCCCTTCCTCCCCCTGCCGTGGCTCCCCGCCCCAGCGGCGGGGTCCGTTCCCTGCCAGGGCCTCAC